>NW_023270377.1:7557043-7581312 GCF_011800145.1 Mirounga leonina | reverse complement strand
GCTTAATGACTGAGCCACCCAGGCACCCCGATTTCCATTCTTTAATAAAGATCTACCTGCTTGGGACACCTGGGTGGCTCAGTCAGTTAAGCATCTGCCTTCGGCTCAGGTCATGATCCCAGGGTCCTGGGATTGAGCCCCCCATCAGGCTCTCTGCTCAGCAGGAAGCCTGCTTCTCCCTCTCCCACTTCCCCTGCTTGTGTTCCCTCTTTCGCTGTATCTGTCTCTGTCAAACAAATAAATAAAAAATCTTAAAAAAAAGGGCGCCTGGGTGGCTCAGTTGGTTAAGCGACTGCCTTCAGCTCAGGTCATGATCCCAGGGTCCTGGGATCGAGTCCCGCATCGGGCTCCCTGCTCTGCAGGGAGCCTGCTTCTCCCTCTCCCACTCCCCCTGCTTGTGTTCCCTCTCTCGCTGTGTCTCTCTCTGTCAAATAAATAAATAAAAATCTTAAAAAAAAAAGTAAGGTGACTTAATTTCCGCATCTATTATCCATTTTCAAATCCTGGCAGATTATACTTAAATTGTTTCCTCAAGTATCAACTACTCGCAAAAAGATCACCAGTGACCTATAAGGTATCATGGGGCTCTCAGTAGTCTCAAATATTCAGTGAATGAATTCAATTTCCAGCAATTCCAAGGACTTGTTTTTGACCTTCATTCCTCATTCTTGATCTCAAATCCCCTCCAACGCACTCTCTTCCTGCATGTTTCATGTCATTTTCCTTCCTCTGTTACTCTCCAGGATCTTAAAAATTAAGCTGCTCAACACCTACTCATCTCTCAAGATCCTATTCCAATGACAATTCTGAAGTCTTCCACAACACCTCCAGCAGTAGTCAATCTTCCTCTGAGATGCCACAGCACTTTATGCTACTTAGGCACTTAACACAGTGTGTTCTGATTGTTATGGTCCCTTTCTCTCTCCCTTATACAATAAAACTTCTTTGGATAGGAAAACCGGTTTATCATTTTGTAACACGTTAAATATAGCCACAAGAAGACATTCCTGTAGTCAGAACCTTAAGGTTCTGCCTTTATCTCAGGGATAACCTCTCAATCCTTAATTTCCCATTTATAAAGTGAGGATAGTAATATATAGAGTTGTTGTGATAATGTAATAATATATCAAAGTGCTTTGAAAAACTGAAAAAGACTATAGGAATGTCAGATATTAGGCCACCCCCTTTCTTCTTGTGGCTATATTTATTTATTTATTTATTTAAAAGATTTTGTTTATTAATTTGAGAGAGAGAATGAGGTAGAGAGAGAGAGCATGAGAAGGGGGAGGGTCAGAGGGAGAAGCAGACTCCCTGCTGAGCAGGGAGCCTGATGCGGGACTCGATCCGGGGACTCCAGGATCATGACCTGAGCCGAAGGCAGTGGCTTAACCAACTGAGCCACACAGGTGCCCTTGTGGCTATATTTAAAGTGTTATTTATATTAGAGTTATTTATTTAGTTCTCTAGACTTTATCTAAATTCAGAGACAATAATTGCTCTCCAGGACTCTGAATCAGTGGATCCACAATGCACTAAACAGAATACTTCATCAATACTGAGTATCCAAGAAAAGAGTTGTCTGAAAAACAGAACGGAAATGATGTCTTGTTTTAATTATATCAAATTACAAAAAATGTTTTGCCTATTTTAGGTGTAGCACATATCTGAATAGAATTACTTGCTGAAAACTATCCTTGTTAATTAAGAATGACTGTCACCAAACCAAAGAATTGCAGTGTTGGAAAATGGTTTGAGTCCTTCTGGAGATTATCTCTCTAACACCTTATCCGATGCACACATAATTTCCCTCCGCAATACTCTTGATGGACAGGAACAACCATTTGCTGCTTAAAATACTTTCTGGAAAATGCTTTTTTTTTTCCTTTCAGGTAACTCTAATTGTTGGAAACTGGGCTAAATAAACTTTGTCCCCTATAACGTCTACCCTTCTGAGAGCCACAAAGAACACATTTAATTCTTTCTCTTTAGAACAGTTTTTTAAACTTTAGAAGAGAACACTCATGTCCCTTGCTTAATTCTTCATCTTCAGGTCAAACCTTCCCATTCTTGGACTATTGTATGTATGACATGATTCCAGTGCCTCTCCTCTGGACCAGGTGCACTTAGCTGCAATCCCCTCATTGTAGACCAAACAAGTTCCTCACATGTCGGACTGTTACCTTCTTTATGGATATTGGACTGTAAGAAAATATACTTGTTTTTCCTCTCAGCTTCAAAATTATCATCGTCAAGAAAAAAAAAAGAACGGTACTCTTAAAACCTTGAAAATCTGAGTTTTAATTATTCAAGCAATGGTTGGAACCTTTAGATTACTAGTCAAGATGGCCTTTGAACTACCTTCCTATGATGCTAAAGCTCAGGAATAGGGATAGGTCTGTACATTCAGAAGTCAGGTCCTCCTGTACCATGGGGACTTGAGGATGCAGAGTGCTGACAAAGGAGGCCATGAGCCAAAGTGAGGTCAAGCTTAATAGGAACCCAGAGCTGTCAAACCTCAGCACCACTGCTAGCCCTATATCAAATATAGTGACAATATAGCCAGAATTTTTCATGGGAGTCTTACCATGTTCTGTTCCATTTCTCCAGAAGTTACTATAATGTTTCACTATAAACCATATACAGAATCCTGAAAGAAATTTAGAAGATCTGAAGAAGACTGTATCTATTTATATTCCAAATTCTTTTCTAAAATGTGGAAGCAGGAATGCCCATTTAAAAATCCTAAATCACATGATCAATAGGACATCACTTCATTTAATCCATTCAGGGTAACAATAACAACTTCTCATCCTGGGAAACAATACCAGTCACAATCAACATGAAGTTTATGACTGGACAATCTGTGATCAACAGTGTTCACTGGCTTTATGAGTGCTGTGTTTTGATTGCTTCCCCAGAGCTTGAGTTGATAAACAAAACTGTATTTTAGAAAATCATAAACCTCAAACCCATTTTTAACACTTGGCCAAGGCATCTATTAGGGAATACTGGTATTCAATGAAAGTTCAACAGTGCACTATTTTTAATAAGGAAATCTAAATGAATAAAAGATTTAAAGCCAACTATTTTTGACTGGAAGTAAAGTCAAAGGTCAAGGTACTATGAGAAAGAGGATATGTGGGATCCAGGACCAAACTATGGAGATGGAATGCAAGAACACAAGTGAAAGGTATTTTCAGAAACCTTCTGAGTCAAACTAGTTCCTTTTCTGCTAAGCTGTCATAAATTGAAATGTAGTTAGTTCCCAGAAAACAAGATAAACACTAGGCATACATCAATGCTTACTAATTAAATCATTTCTTCAAAGAGCCAAAACAGAAATATTAGTTTCTCAGTAAGAGTAACAGCAAGAAGGCACTGGTTTATCTCAGAAAAAAACTGGCTTTGCAGCAATATTAACACCAGTTACTGTTATAATGTTAATAATTTTTAATAAAACAAATAATAATATAGTTAACATTTATTACTTACTACGTGCCAGGCCCTATACTAATTGCTTTATATGCAGTCTCATATAATTCTAACAACACTCTGAGGAAATTATATGGATACTGATGTTTAGAGTTTGAATGTTCTAAGGTAACAATGGTGGAGGCAGTGTCTTAACCTAGAATCCACACTCTTTTTTTTTTTTTTAAGATTTATTTATTTATTTATTTATTTGAGACAGAGAGAATGAGAGACAGAGAGCATGAGAGGGAGGAGGGTCAGAGGGAGAAACAGACTCCCCGCCGAGCAGGGAGCCCGATGCGGGACTCGATCCCGGGACTCCAGGACCATGACCTGAGCTGAAGGCAGTCGCTTAACCAACTGAGCCACCCAGGCGCCCCCACACTCTTTTTTTTTAAGATTTTATTTATTTGAGAGAGAGAGAAGATGAGAGAGAGCATGAGAGAGGGGAGGGTCAGAGGGAGAAGCAGACTTCCCGCTGAGCAGGGAGCCAGATGCGGGATTCGATCTGGGGACTCCAGGATCATGACCTGAGCCAAAGGCAGTCGCTTAACCAACTGAGCCACCCAGGCACCCTTTTCTTTTTTTTTTTTTTAAAGATTTTATTTATTTGACAGAGAGAGAGCATAAGCAGGGGGAGTGGCGGCAGAGGCAGAGGGAGAAGCAGGCTCCCCGCTGAGCAGGGAGCCTGATGTGGGGCTCCATCCCAGGACCCTGGGATCATGACCTGAGCCTAAGGCAGTCGCTTAATCAACTAAGCCACCCAGTCGCCCTAGAGTCCACACTCCTAACCACTGAACTACTGCTCTATGCTCTGCTGCAGTTACAGATAAACTTTCTCCATAAAAGCTATACACACACAGCAAGTGAAGTGTCCCTTTCCTCCAAACAGTTGCCAATACTGAATATTATTGATTGATTGATTATTCATTCATTTATTTATAGTAGACTCCATGCCCCATGTGCGGCTGGAACTCACAACCCCAAGATCAAGAGTTGCATGCTCAGGCGCCTGGGTGGCTCAGTCTGTTAAGCGTCTGCATCTGCCTTCAGCTCAGATCCTGATCCCAGGATACTGGGATCAAGGCCCGTATCCAGCTACCTGCTCAGCAGGGAGTCTGCTCCTCCTTCTCCCTTTGCCCCTCACTCAGCTTGTGCACCCTCTCTCTCAAGTAAGTAAAATATTAAAAAAAAAAAAAAAAAAAAGAGTTGCATGCTTTACTGACTGAGCCAGCCAGGAGCCCCTATTGTCAACCTTTTAAATTTTTGTCAATTAATTGGGAAAAAAGAGATAGTCTGTTGACTTATTAAAGTTGAACATCTCTTATTCATTGGCTATTTGTAGTTTTCTTTTGTGAACTCTTTGTTCATATCCTTTGCCCATTTTGAGTTAAACATTTATTTTATTTTTTTTAAAGATTTTATTTATTTGAGATAGAGTGAGAGCGAGCAAGAGTGAGAGAGAACACAAGCAGGGGGCTGGGGCAGAGGGAGAAGGAGGCTCTTCACTGAGCAGGGAGTCAGACACAGGGCTTGATCACAGGACCCTGGGATCATGACCTGAGCCTAAGGCAGACACCTAACTGAATGAGCCACCCAGCCACCCTAAATATTTATTTTATTGATTTGTAGGCAGTTGTTTATTTTTTTATTTTTAAAAGATTTTACTTATTTCTTTATTTACTTATTTATTTTAGAGAGGGGGAGAGAGAGAGAAAGAGAGAGAGAAAGGCAGAGAAAGGGGAAGAAGATAAAGGCAGAGGGAGAATCTTAAGTAGGCTCCATGCCCAGTGCAGAGCCTGACACGGGGCTTCATCTCATGACCCTGAGATCAAGACCTGAGTCAAAAAATCAAGAGTCAGATTCCTAACCGACTAAGCCACCTAGGTGCCCCTTAAAGATTTTATTTTTAAGTAATCTCTACACCCAACATGGGTCTCGAACTCACAATCCCAAGATCAAGAGCCGCATGTTCCACCAACTGAGCCAGTCAGGTGCCCCTGTAGGCAATCATTTATATTGTAGATATTATATTAACTTCTGGATTATAAGTAAATAGGGGCAATTAGCTAATCTTCAAAGAAAAAATTAAATTACTACTTCATACCTTAGACCAAAGCAAATTCCATATAGAATAAAAATAATAAAATTATAAAAGCATAATCTTTCTTATGGTAGTCTGTCAATATCTTGATATTAAATTTTCTTAAAAGATTTTATTTATTTGACAGAGAGAGACACAGTGAGAGAGGGAACACAAACAGGGGGAGTGGGAGAGGGAGAAGCAAGCTTCCTGCCGAGCAGGGAACCTGATGCGGGGCTCGATCCCAGGACCCTGTGATCATGGCCTGAGCCCAAGGCAGACGCTTAACAACTGAGCCACCCAGGCGCCCCTTGATATTAATTTAATAAAGTTATATACAGGTTGGGGCACACTATCCTCATAGTTGAAAATGTGTCTAATTTTTGACTCCTCCAAAACTTATCTACTAATAGCCTATTGTTGACTAGAAGCCTTACTGATAACATAAAGTCAATTAACATGTATTTTATTTGTTATGTGTATTGTATACCATATTCTTACAATAAAGTAAGTTAGAGGAAAAAATATTATTAAGAAATCATAAAACAGAGAAAATACATTTACAATACTGTAGTTATTGAAAAAATTCTTGTGTAAGTGGACCGCATGGTTTAAACCAGTGTTGTTCAAGAGTCAACTGTATTGGGGCGCCTGGGTGGCTCAGTCGTTAAGCGTCTGCCTTCGGCTCAGGTCATGATCCCAGGGTCCTTGGGATCGAGCCCCGCATCGGGCTCCCTGCTCGGCGGGAAGCCTGCTTCTCCCTCTGCCACTCCCCCTGCTTGTGTTCCCTCTCTCGCTGTGTCTCTCTCTGACAAATAAATAAATAAAATCTTTAAAAAAAAAAAAAAAGAGTCAACTGTATTTATACTGAGGAAGACCAGTTTGAAGAGGCAGAACAGTGCATTATACAGACTACACTAGAAAACTTGTGTAAGAGGACTGTGACAAATTTATGTCATGAAAAGCAGTTAAAAGTAAAAATCTTTGGAAATTATTAACATGGTAAATTTATTATTAAGAGAAAAAAGTAAGTTACAAGATAATGCTTATGATTCAATTTTTATAAAAGCAAATACATTACACTAGCTACATCAGAAGGCTATATTAAAATATCAATAAAGGTCATTTCTGGGTGGCTGGAGTTTGTAATAGAAAAATTAAATACCATTTTAAAACAGCAAAGAAATTAGATTTCTACCACATATCATCTGTGTAAAAACATTCCAGGTGGATTAAAGAGCTAAACATTAAAAAGAGATGAAAACATAGAATATTTAATCTTGGGATAAGAAAGGTTTTGTTTTGTTTGTTTAGTTATAGCAATTAATTTAATCTGTATTGCAAACCTATTAAGTAGATACTCTGATTTTTATCTGTTTGAATATTAAAGAAACAGACGGAAAGAGACAGTTGAGTGACTTGCCCCAGGTCCGGAAGGTCTTCTTATGACACAAAAATGCAAGGGTGCCTGAGGGGCTCAGTTGGTTAAGCATCGGACTTTTGATTTCGGTTCAGGTCATGATCTCCAGGTGGAGAGATCAAGCCCTGAGTTGGGCTCCGTATCAGCGGGAGTCTGCTTGAGATTCTCGCCCTCTCCCTCCGCCATTTTTCTTGATTGTGCCTGCGCTAGTGTGTGTAGTGCATGGCGCAAACACACTCTCTCTCTCACTCACATAAATCAATCTTTTTTTTTTTTTTTTAAAGATTTTATTTATTTATTTGACAGAGAGAGACACAGCGAGAGAGGGAACACAAGCAGGAGGAGTGGGAGAGGGAGAAGCAGGCTTCCCGCAAAGCAAGGAGCCCAATGCGGGGCTCGATCCCAGGACCCTGGGATCGTGACCTGAGCCGAAGGCAGACACATAACGACTGAGCCACCCAGGCGCCCCTCAAATAAATAAATCTTTAAGACACAAAATGCAGGGGCGCCTGGGTGGCTCAGTCAGTTAAGTGTCTGCCCTTGGCTCAGGTCATGATCCCAGGGTCCTGGGATTGAGTCTGCTTCTCCCTTTGCCTGCCCCTCCCCCTGCTTGTGCACTCTCCCTCTCTCTGACAAATAAGTAAAATCTTAAAAAAAAAAAAAAAAAAAAGAGCTACTACATAATGTTTACTAGGCATCAGGTGTTAGTTTCTAAATGCTTCAGCTATCAACTCATTCAATCTTCACAACAACCCTATGAGATAAGTACTATTTTTATCCTCATTTACAGATGAGGAAATTGAGGCAGAGGTTAAAGGAGCTGTTCAGGGCCACACAACCAAGAGTACAGGGCTGGGATTCCAACACGGATAGTATAGCTCTACAGTCCAGAATCGCTCTTAACCACTATGCTCCATTACCTGTCCAGGGATCTCAGTGTCCAGGGAAATACAAATTAAAACAAGGTGTCACTTGTCTAAATTGTCAAAAATATAAAAGGCAGACACAGTCAATGTGGAAATGAGCATTGTCAACACTGTTGGTAGGAGAATATAATGGTGCTTTCTTTTGGTAGAAAAAACTCTTAACAGAAACAGATACAATGAAAATTCAGAGAGCAATTTACCCAATAAAAAAGGTGGACAATAGGTAGTTTGTTTTACTAAAACATTGTTTTTTTCCCCGAAGATAGCAGCAAATTTTAGAACTCCTTTCCCTTTCTCTCTTAATCCTCAGATGTCAATAAGGGCTACCAGAGGATGAGCATCCTCTTGCTCCCATGCTAACTTTTTTATATGGCTGCTTCCCTTGAGATTTAATCAGCTCAGGTCAAACCTTCTCCAAAAGTCTGTTTCTTAACACACTAACGTCATCACTGAACTGGTTAATTCACCTGCCCTTCTAGGGGGCTGATGTAGGTTCTTTCTACTCTTTTCCACATTTGTCCCTTAGCCTCTTTTTTAACAGCTTCAAGAGCCCAGACTGAGGTAAGAAGTTAAACTTTCCCTTTCGGCTTTGTCTGAAAGCCATTAAAAAGATTCATTCTTGGGACACCTGGGTGGCTCAGTCGTTAAGCGTCTGCCTTCGGCTCAGGTCATGATCCCAGGGTCCTGGGATCGAGCCCCACATCCGGCTCCCTGCTTGGTGGGAAGCCTGCTTCTCCCTCTCCCGCTCCCCCTGCTTGTGTTCCTGCTCTTGCTATCTGTTTCTGTCAAATAAATAAATAAAATCTTAAAAAAAAAAAAGATTCAGGGCGCCTGGGTGGCTCAGTTGGTTAAGCGACTGCCTTCGGCTCAGGTCATGATCCTGGAGTCCCTGGATCGAGTCCCGCATCGGGCTCCCTGCTCGGCAGGGGGTCTGCTTCTCCCTCTGACCCTCCCCCCTCTCATGTGCTCTCTCTCTCTCATTCTCTCTGTCTCAAATAAATAAATAAAATCTTTAAAAAAAAAAAAAAAGATTCATTCTTGTGTTCAGCAGTATGTTAAATCCAATCAGACAAAAACCTTGCTTCGGAAATCTCTCAATTCTCCAGTCTCCTGTTTTACTGTCTACAGCATACATGTTTAGTAACAATGTAAGTTATTAAGGGAAAAATAAATCCAAGTCATAGCTTTTCTAACACTTCAGCCATCCCTATTTACTTACAAGTGCCATTATGAAGAGAAACACCAAAAGGCACACGGAGCTATAAAAGAGGCTGTTACTAAACTTCACTACATAAAAGTACTGAAAGTTTATAAGGAATGGCATTATGCCTAGGTGATAATGCCTTCCGTTTTCCCGAAAGCATAACAGGTCAGCTTCCATTTGAAACTTTTCACTTGTACATCCAAAGCGTCCCGTAACTTTTTTGCATTTTGTGTTCTAAAATTTACTACCAACTTGGTCTCTGACGGTGACAAAGCCATTAAAATTTGCAGGGGTGAAATGCGCATTGTGAAAACACATAGGCAGCTCAGAGAAAAGTGCTTCACTACATCTCCTTTAGGGGAGGAGACCTAAAGTGATGACTACAATTTCACTGAGAGAATAATTTGAGAATGTTCCCTATTGTACGCACAGGATGTAAAAAGAGATTAAGGGTCAGCAGGAAAATCTGAAATTGGAATGTCCAGGATTGCATTTTTTCACCCGCATCCTAGGGTTACAGATCGACACTCCATTAAAACACGAGGCTTCCTCACTACTTTGAGGAGGGAAGGTTGCACAAGCGGCACAACAGGCCCGAGGCAATGATTTCTCTCTCCTGCTAAATCCTACCGTCTCCCCAACGTAATCAAATAATTGCTGGACAGCTCCACCTTGTCTACGCGTTAACCACACAAACGCGAGCGAGCAGATACCTTTGCCAGGAGTCCCAGTGCAACACCAAAACACCTCAAGGCACCTCACGCACGACTTTGGGGTCCTCACCTCGCTGGACAGAAAAGTCAAAAGCTGAGAAAGAAGCAGCCACCATCCAATGCCTCAAAAGGCCAAGACAGAGTTAAGATGAGGTCGATCCCGGGCTTCTCTTCGCCCACCTTCCTCTGCTCCAGCCCTGGAAGGAGCCACAAGTGAGGCAGAGAAGTTGTGGAAACACGGCGGGGGTGGGGTGGGATGGGGGAACCCGGGAGAGTTTAGCACAAGCATTTGCATTTGTCCCACACAAGGTCACTCGCTCCGAGTCACTTTTTCTTGCTCCCCCGGGGGCTTCCCGCCAAACAGGCTGCTGCGCTTCGAGGCCAGCTCACCGCGCCCCCTCGGTCCTTCCCTGCGGGCCGCAGCCCCTTCCCGGCCTCTGGGTGCGGGCCGAGGCTCGGACCCAAGCCTGCCTCCCCGATACCCGTTTCCGACGCCCGGCGCTTCTCCCAGCCCAGTTTCGTTCGGGGCTCCTCCGCCTCCAGCTCCGGGGGCTCCCGACAACGTCCCCGTCCTCCCTCAGGACGCCCCTTGCCCCGCCGCCAGTGCCCGGTCCCGCCGGGGCCCCGGACGCCGTTCCCTCCGGCCCCTCCCGCCGAGCTCCCGTCCGCTGCCCACCTGGCCCGGCCCCCGCCCCCCGGCTCGTTTCCTCGGCGAGCGGCCGCCTCCCAAGTCCTCCCGGCCCCGCCCCGCTCCCGGGCGGATACAGTTTGAAGCCCCTCAGGATCTCCCTGGCCCGCTCGTCCTTGGCTGACATGATGCGGCGGTCGCCGCCTGCGGCTCTCCCACGCTGGCCCGGCGGAGCTTCGCAGACGGTGCCCAGGAACGGAGGACGGAGCCGCAGCCCGGCCTGGAGACCTCGGGCGAGCAGCTGCCGCGGCCAGACCCGGACCGGCCTCTCCCTCCCCTCAGCTCCCGCTCCTGATCCCTTCTCCTTCCCCCTTGTCTCGGAGCGCCCGCCCCAAAGCCAATGGAAAGCCCGCCTCGCCGATTAGCATCCTGAGCAGCCAATAGAAGCACTTAGCGGCTTCGCCGGGGGGACGACGAGCGTCAGTGGGAAGGGCCCTCCCCGGGAAGTCCCGTAGGACAAATTTTTCTTTAGGTCTTGTTGCCTAGAGTTTGCCCCGGCGGAGGGTTGGCTTCAGATCTGCAGAGGCTCGAGGGGCCCGCTCCCTCCGCAGGGCACACTAGGGCTCTGAGGTGACGGCGGGTTGCACTGTGCGATGTGAGAGGGACTACGTTTCCCAGCATTCCAGAGGGAGTGCCCGGGGGAACCACAGATCCCAGCACGCAACAAAGAGGCCCAGGGACTACAAATCCCAGCATTCCCTGCACCCTGTTCTTCTGTAACTTAGACTCCAGTGTGCCGCGCAGTGTGCGCAAATTCATAAACCCTCCTTCAGCTTTGGGGTTTCTGAATTCGGAGACTTGAAACTGTGCGGGAAGACTCCCTTAACTCTCAGAGGAGGATGACAGCCCAGAGAGAGGTAACATCTGTTTACATGGAACTCAGAAATCTCCTGCAAATCATGGTAAGGCTGCAAACAACAAACAAAACACTGATTAAACCATGGAAGATAATATGACAAAATGACTCCTTCAAATCGTGCTTGTTTGTTGGTCTGGGGCGCCTTTTACTTGTTTTGCAGGGGTTTCTGGTGTGCTCCTGCGTTGGACTGGGAAAGATATCGATTGTATTCTCAGGATATCCATACCGGAAGGGATATTAAGAGAATTTGCCAACCCAACTCCTCTTGTTTTACATACGAGGAAACTGAGGCCCAGAGAGGTGAAAAGATTGTCCACCGGTTACAGCAACTTGGGACAGAGTTAGAATTCGGCTCTAAGTCTCCTGACCCGCAGTCTGCGTTGTTTACACCACACTAAGGTGGCGATATTTTTAGCAACATGGCTATGTGATTATTATTCTCCTTGGTGAAGTTTCCCCATCTAGGTTGAAACACCCAGAGGTTAGGCAAGCATTCATTTGGTGGATTTCCTGTTAGGGAAGGAGTGTGATGTTTGTTTATCTTCAGTCTAGGAAGGACTTAGGACTTGGTGGTTTGATTTGTTCTGTGTTTGTTGCTTAAGATGACATTTATTGTGATTTTAGGAACTAGGTAAAATTGTGTAAGCTAAGGTTTCCTTGGACATCTCCTATCTCTTTCCCTAGGCCTTCCTTCCTCTCCCCGTCCCCCTTTCACCCATCTAGGCACCCACCCAATATTTCCTTCCATTGTAATTCAACAAAGAGCCTTTTCAGGTTTCCGGTAAAGGGTGAAAGGCATTGTCACAGCCACCAGGAAGATAACCATCTAGTTAGGAAAGAAAGGAGACTGCTGAGATTCAAGATGAGCTGCAATAAATGTCATAAGGGAAAGGTCATCTGAATGCCACAGAGGTTCTGATGGAAAGATTAATTCCAGCTGGCAAAACTGATGGAGGAGGTGGCATTTGAATTTGAAGGATGGGTGGGTTTTTTTTTTTTCTTCTGTTAAAAAAATTTATCTTGAAATTTTTTTGTTAATGAGGTATGATATATGCAGGAAGGGCACTGTTTTTATATATGTATACACCTCTGTCACCACCCCCCAAATCAAGATATAGAACATTTCCAGCATCCCTGTGCCGCTTCCCAATTGGCACTGCATCCTCCCACCCCGACAACCACTCTTCTGGCTTCTATTACCATAAATCAGTTTTGTCGTGAATTTCATTTAAATGTAATCATACAGTATGTATAGTAGGAGTCTGGCTTTTTTCTTTAATCAATTATTTTTGTGAGATTCATCCATGATGTATGTAGCAGTAACTTTTTTTTTTTAATTGCTGACTAGTATTCCATTGTATGTATCTAGCAATATTTGTCTATTCTGTTGATGGGTATATAGGTTGTCAGTTATCAGTTTTGGGCTTTTGTTAACAAAGCTGCAATGCGCATTCTTATAGGTTTCTTTTTGCAGACTCTGCACTCATTTCTAGGAGAGGAGTAGCTGGCTTATACAGTATGCATATGATCAGCAACAGTAGTAGATTTTGCCAGTTTTCCAAAGTGTTTGTATCACTTTTGCCTTCACCAGCAATGTAAGAAAATTCTAGTTGACTTTTATCCTTGTCCAAACAGGGTCTTACAAGTCTTTATAACTTAAGTATTTTGGCTAAATGTGGTATCTTTTTTTTTTTTTAAAGATTTTATTTATTTATTTGACAGAGAGACAACGAGAGCAGGAACACAAGCAGGGGGAGTGGGAGCGGGAGAAGCAGGGGGGAGCCCGATGTGGGGCTTGATCCCAGGACCCTGGGATCGTGACCGAGCTGAAGGCAGACGCTTAACGACTGAGCCACCCAGTGGCTAAATTACTTTGGCTAAATGTGGTGTCTTATTTTTTTTTTTTCTTTTTTTTTTTTAAATTCTTATGTTAATCCCCATACATTACATCATTAATTTTAGATGAAGTGTTCCATGATTCATTGTTTGTGCATAACACCCAGTGCTCCATGCAGAATGTGCCCTCCTCAATACCCACCACCAGGCTAACCCATCCTCCCACCCCCCTCCCCTCTAGAACCCTGTTTGTTTTTCAGAGTCCATCGTCTCTCATGGTTCGTCTAAATGTGGTGTCTTATTAATCGTTTTTTCTTACATTGTCTCTGGTGTTGAGCACCTTTTCATATGCTTTTTGACTATTTCAGCGTCCTCTTTTCTAAGTGCTTGTTCAAGTCTTTTGCCCACTTTTTAAGTTAGGCTTTTTGTCTTCTTATTCTTTTTTTTTTATTTGACAGAGAGATAGTACAAGTAGGCAGAGAGGCAGGCAGAGGGAGAGGGAGAAGCAGACTCCCCGCTGAGCAGGGAGCCCGACGTGGGGCTCGATCCCAGAACCCTGGGATCATGACCTGAGCGGAAGGCAGCCGCTTAACCGACTGAGCCACCCAGGCGCCCCTTTTTGTCTTCTTATTCTTATTGATTTGTAGTTCTTTATAAAGTTTGGATATGGAGTTCTTTGGTACAGTCTTCACAAATATCTTTTCCAAGTCTGTGGCTTGCCTTTTTAGTCTCGCCCTGGTGTCTTTGATAAACAGAAATTCTTATTTTTATTTTTTTTTAAAGATTATTTATCTATTTATTTATTTGTGAAACAGAGAGTGAGTGAGCGAGGGAGCACAAGCTGGAGGAAGGACAGAGGAAGAGGGAGAAGCAGGATCCCTGCAGAGCAGAGAGCCCTATGCAGAGCCCGATGCAGAGCCCGATGCGGGGCTCAATGCTTGGCTCGATTCCAGGACCGCTTAATCAACTGAGCCACCCAGGTGCCCCCAAGAAATTCTTAATTTTAATGTAGTACAATAGTTCAGTGTTTTCTTTTATGATTAGTGCTTTTTTGCATTAAGAAATCTTTGCCTACAGGGTTGGTAGGATTTTAACAGGCAAATAGGAGGTAAGAGCATTGCAAAAAAGAAGAGAAAGCAAGCTTGAGCATAGGCCCTGGTGTCAGAGAGGGAAAGTGTAAGTTGTGTTGGGCATGGGAAGGCCTGGAGTTTGGGCTGTAAGAGGGTGGGGCGAAACAAAGCTGGAAAGATTGGAGGGAAGCATCCTGAGAAGGGTTCTCACTGTGGCCTTGGAGTTTGGACATTATTCTGGACAAAGTAGAGGCACTGCCAGAATATTTATGAACTCAAACAGAACTTAGTTGTCTTCCCTCCACTGCCAAATTTGCTTTTTCTCCTCTGCAGCCCCATTCACTTACCACCACCTCCAAGACAGCTCTGGCCTGCGTAACCAGAATCCTAGGTGATACTCTCCTTCCCTATCCCTGCCTTCAACTGGTCACCAAGTCAGGCAGATTCTGTAGTCTAAATGCCTCCAACAATGTCCTTTCTTTTTCATGCCAACTGCTAGTGCCTTTGTTCAGGATCTCACAATCCCTTATCTATACTGTATCAATCACCTCAAGAGTTTCCCTGACTCCAGCTCTCTCCATATCCAATCCATTCCTATAGCAGCTAGTGTGATCATTCTAAAGTGTCAATTAGTCACACTTCTCCACAGGTTAAAAGCCCTAAGTAACTCCCCAATGCCCTTAAGATAAAATAAAAACTCCTTTACATGCTTACACTTTTTGTGATTTGCTTGCTCATTCTTCCACGCTCAACTCAAGCCTCATCTCCAGAACCGTGCCTTAAATCACCTCTCCCCAGAGCACAGGCAGGAGAGCCTTATCTGTAGCACTAGGGTGCCTGTGGCAACTGTCTGTCATAGCCAGAGGTCTGTCTCTCTCAGAGGCTGTGGGCTCTTCCAGGTAGGAACTTCGCTGTATTAAGGTTTTTACCTGGTATACTGCCCTGCATGTGGTTTATAAGACCCCTGATGTCCTGACTCCAGGTCTGTAGCCCTCACTTCTCATCCCTGAACCTTGGGTTCCAGACAGTCTGGGTTTCTTTTTTGCATTAGTATATGGTACACAGAGCAAGCCTCTGTGACTGTGATCTGCTGCCTTTTTCCCCCCTTTTTGCTCAGAAGATGCCTGTTTTCTCTTAACCAACATACATACTCTCTTCTGTGCTTCCAAAGTATTGTCATATCTCTCTCATAGCACTTAAAACATTAAAGCGTTTTTTTCCTCTTTTTTTAAGTAAGCTCCATACCCAATGTGGGGCTTGAGCTCACGACTGGAGATTGAAAGTCTCATGCTCTACCAACTGAACCAGCCAGGCACCCCCACATTGAAACTTTTTGAGGGCAAGAACCTTGTCTTCTCTTTATATAACCTTCTAGAACACAGAAATTAGAACAGAACATTTTTTGAATAAATCAGTGGGTTGGTGCTAGGCTCCTTTGCATTTGTCTGACTTCTGCACCATGATTCACCAAAAGCAAGTAGGGCTCTTTTCCATGTCTTCAAGACCCGAAAGTCTGTGGTGTGTACTTTAAAGGAACCAGCTTAAGTGTTAAGCTGTGTAGCATTCCTTAGCCATCTTCCAGGAGAGTTGCTAAGTACCAAATGCAACGCTACTTTTGTCATTTTGCTCACAGAGCCATTGTTGGCTCAACCCATCTCTTGCTTATTTTAAAACTTTTTTTTTTTTAAGATTTTATTTATTTGAGAGAGAGAGAGCACAAGCAGGGGGAGCGGGAGAGAGAAGAAGACGCCCCGCTGAGCAGGGAGCTGGACGTGGGGCTCGATCCCAGGATCCTGGGATCATGACCGGAGCCGAAGGCAGACGCTTAACCAACTGAGCCACCAGGTGCCCCTATTTTAAAACGTTTTCTGAACAGAGGTCACGAATATGGTCTTTGGCTTCCCATAGCCTGGGGTCCAAAGCCGACCTTGCCACTTAACTAGCTTTTGGATTTTTAAGCTTAGCGTTATGGTAACTCAACTAGACACTGTACACACCTGGCACATGGGAAAACGCTCAATAAACGGGAGTAGTTATTACACTTAATATGTCCTTGTATCCCGGGGTAGCCGCAGCTGCCGTAGGGAGCTCCTGAAGGGTAAAGCTTGGCCAAAGCGGTGGATTTCGAGCCCGGGATGGTGATGGTGACGGTGATGGCGATGGTTTGGGCCCCATCACTGCCTAGACTGCATTCCTCTCTTCAGGCTCCTCTCCACCCCGCTCCTGGGCTACGACCCACCTCGAACGGTCTCTCCCAAGCCCAGGCCGCACTGGAGGTCTGAGGCTGCCAACGCCGCGGGGGGAACCTAGTGTGGGCGGAACTCGAGTGCAGCGGCGGGAGGCTTCCGGGGGAGCCGCAAGGGCAACGGGTCGGCGGAGGCAGAAAAGCGTCGGACGCCGAGCCGATCATGGACGCTTGACAACCTGCGGACAGGCGCCGGGAGGCCGAGCCAGCGACCGAGAGGACGGAGAGACGGCGAGGGCAGGTAGGGGTCGGCGAGAGGGCGGGGCCCGGCGCGCCAGGCTTGTCCCAGCCGTCTGGTTTAGCGCCAGCCCCCAGGAAAGCCCGCGGCCGCACCGCGCCGGCCCCGCCCCGGGGAGCGCGCCCCGCGGCTCCTCGCGCCCCACCCGCGGCCCTGCCTGGAGCACGCCGCCCGCCTTGAAGTCCACCCCAGCCTGCAACCCTCAGTTCCTCAACCGAGGCCGTCATCGCTTCCCCATCCCCAAAGGCTGCCTCTTTGCCCCTCTGCTGTGCATCATAATAGCGCCCCCGCACGACGCGAAGTCTTCTCCCCTGTGTCCCTAGCCGCTTCCTCCGGCCCTCCCACTTCAGAAAAAAGCGACTCTCAATGCCTCCTTACCTCTTTGCGCCTACAGGCTTGGCGCCTTAGGCCGAGATTTTTTTGAGGCACCGAAGTTTCTGTCCATTTCTCCCTCTCCACCCCAGGTCCTTCCATTCAGTCTCCATACGTGTGCGCTTGGAGGGGAGGTTTTCGTTCCATCACCTCTCTCCCGCCGCCTCCCACCTTACCCCATCTCTCCCCTTTCCCCTTCCTTCCTCAGCAGCTTTTCTTCCCTAGCACTTCACTTTTTCTGTTTCGGACAAGACATTCTTATGTAACCCTAAGTCAGGCGACATGCTTGTTTCTCTCATACTGTGAAAGGAGTGCTGCTCTGTATGCCTGCCTCCACAGGAAAACTTGGTTTCTCTTGCACCAAACTGTCGTTTGAATTATTCTTTTCTTCACTTTACTCTACCTCTTCTTCTTTTTGTAACACTGCCCCCAAATGTGTCGTTCTTGGTGGAGTCGTCTTTTCTTACACAGGACTCCTGCAGAGTAGGTATGCAGTGTGTGTTCCCTTTTAGTCAGCGTGTAATTGGATTAACAGTTGACGGACCCTGGGCCCCTAATGTCTTCAGGATGGCAATACAGTATCCTCATTGTTTTGTCAAATCCTTTTATTATTTTCTTGAGATTTCGTACAAATTCTGAAATCGTGTTCGGTAAAATCACATAGCATTAGGAGGTCAAATAGAGAGATTTTCCTCAAGGACTTACACAGCATGTATTTTCTTAGTTTGAATATGTTGATTATCTTTCATTATGATTTCCGCCTTTACTTAGGCTCAAATAACTTCTTTGATTAAATGAGACATCTTTCTTGTCTGCTTTTTGTGGTTTTCCTTATCTGTATGTGTAGGTGGGATTCTAATGACACACTGTAAACTGTAACTGATTGCTTTTGCTTACATCTGCTGCCTCTGTGTTTGGGCAAAATTCTCTGTTTCTTAATTACAGTCTATAAATGAGGTAGATATAAAGCAGCTATTGAAAAACTCCTGTGTGTTTCCTTGGATCTAGTCAGGTTTAAGGGTTTAGAAGGTGCTGCTGTTGGAAGACGGCCACATGTGGATGAAGTGGCTTTTCCTAAGTGTTTCAAACTTCTGAGCAAGGACACAATCCCTTTAACTTTAGGTGGAACCCTGCCCATCTCACAAAGTGGTCATAGCATCTGGACTGTTTTTCTTTTTTTGGATACTATCAAATTAAAGTATTCTGATGTCTGATCTGGCAATAAATAAGCATAGACTTTGCAAAGGAGAAGGAAGAATGGTTGAAACACTTTTCTTTTGGACAGATCTCAAGTCCAGAGAATGGCAGGTGAACAGAAACCCTCAAGTAACCTCCTGGAACAGTTTATTTTACTAGCCAAAGGTACCAGTGGCTCAGCCCTCACTGCTCTCATAAGCCAGGTGTTGGAGGCTCCTGGAGTATATGTCTTTGGAGAACTGCTGGAGCTGGCCAATGTGCAGGAGGTAAGCAGTTTCCAAACAATGTCTCTGTCTTCTTTGTTCTAAACCTTCCCGTGATTCTCCAGGTTCCCAAGGAATTTCAGTGCTGAAGCACTGTGGACCTGTGAGGGGGGTGCTGTTGAAGGAGGATGGGAATTGGGCGGGGGGAAGAGGGAAGGAGAGCAAGGATGATGTTTTGGGCTCCGTCTGGTCAATATTTTCATCTCAACTTGGGGTAAAATTAGATTGGGTTACTAATAATTTGAAAGATAGGGGAAAAATCCACTTGAATCTGATAAATAAGAAAAGTAGAGTATAAGCATAGTTGATGTTTAACAGAGGTACTTTCAGGCATTTGCAAGGACCAAAAAACCTCCAGTGCAAATATAGACAAGAAAGATTGGTCAGGTACATACCAAGCAGAAAATGCTGCTATTGAACATGAGCTGGGCCTATTGAAAAAGGCAATGTTACACTAAGTGGATGTGTAAAAAAATTGGACGTGAAAAGCTAGGAAGTAGTCCTTTTTGCTTTGTTTGCTTCTATTTTTGATTGATGTTATTGAAACTTTGGGTATCTAGTTGTGGTTGTTGTGCCTTAAAAATGAGAAGATTTGTGAAGAATGACCAGGTAGAACAAAAAGATGTAGAGCAACCTAAACTTTTCAACCTCTACGTCTCACTTTGGATACTTTTACATATATTGACTGATACTTTTATATTGATTGTTTTTTTTTTTTTTTAAAGATTTTATTTATTTATTTGACAGAGAGACACAGCGAGAGAGGAAACAAGCAGGGGGAGTGGGAGAGGGAGAAGCAGGCTTCCCGCTGAGCAGGGAGCCCGATGCGGGGCTCGATCCCAGGACCCTGAGATCATGACCTGAGCCGAAGGCAGATGCTTAATGACTGAGCCACCCAGGCGCCCTTGATTGTTTGATTGATTGAAAAGTCTGGCAACATCTTTATTGCTTTGGGGGTTGTGCTCAGAAGCTCTTGGAGGTTGGGTCAGCTTCTTCTTTACTGTCACAGCTTCTCTCTGGCTGTCCAGGATGGCGCTAGCTCTGGGGGTGGCCGCCATGCACAGATCAGTGTGGTGCTTGTGCTTGTGGATCGTGTGCACCATGCTGCCTGGACATTCGTGTCGACGGTGGTCCACATGTAGGAAGTGGCTGGCTTTCGCTGCCTGGTTCTTTACTTCATGACCATTAGGACACCTTTGCCATCAGTTGCTGGCTCCATGTCCATAGCCTGGTGGTGAATCAGCCCCTTGTGACAGAGGTGTGGGCCTTCGCGTTATGGGCCTGCTGCTGCACATCTCCTTATTCCTCTTGATTAGGAAACTGAAGCAGTTCCCCATGATCCTCTATTGCTGATGTATGGACCTGGCATCATCTTGTCTTCCTGTGATAAACAGAGACAGAAAGAGCCACTTTTACATTTGAATTGTGAATTTCCTTTTTTTTTTTTTTAAGAGGGGTTTGGGGAGAGAATCTTAAGCAGGCTCCGCACCCAGTGTGGAGCCCGATGCAGGGCTTGATCTCACAACCCTGAGATCATGACCTCAGCCAAAATCAAGAGTCGGATGCTTAACCGACTGAGCCACCCAGGCACCCCATGAATTTTTACTTAATGCCAGCTTTGCTTGCTAGACTAAGCTCTGTAAGGGTAAGGTCTATTGTGCTCCCCATTGTTTCCTTAGCACTTAATATGTAGTCTGACACACAGTAGGCTTTTAGTAAAAATTTACCAGAGATGTAAAAGAAATCCTGTGAGGAAATATTTTTACCTTTGTTTTTAATTTTTAAATTTTTTTTTAAAGATTTTATTTATTTATTTGGCAGAGAGATATAGCAAGAGAGGGAACACAAGCAGGGGGAATGGGAGAGGGAGAAGCAGGCTTCCCGCTGAGCGGGGAGAGGAAAAATTTTTAAAACTAGGTTTATTTTGGGCACCTGGGTGGCTCAGGTCATGATCCTGGAGTCCTGGGATTGAGTTCCGCATCAGGCTCCCTGCTCAGTGGGGAGTCTGCTTCTCCCTCTGACCCTCCCCCCTCTTGTGCTCTCTCTGTCTCTTTCTGTCTCTCAAATAAATAAATAAAATCTAAAAAAACCCCAAAAACTAGGGTTTATTTTTCTAATAGGTTTTATCTTTTTAGAGCAGTTTTAGATTCATAGCAAAATTGAGAGGAAAGTACAGAGATTTCCAAAATATCCCTGCCCTCATACATGGATAGCCTCCCTCATTACCAATATCCCCCTCCAGTGTGGAACCTACACTGACACGTCATTATCACCCAAAGACATAATTTACATTAGGGGTCACTCTTGGTGTGGTACATTCTGTGGTGTGGATAAATGTACAATGACATTGTCCTCCATCACAGTATCATACAGAGTAGCTTCACTGCCCTAAAAATCCTGTGTTCCACCTATTCATCCCTCCTTCCCCTCTTAATCCCTGGCAACCATTGATCTTTCTACCCTCTTCCTAGTTTCGACTTTTCCAGAATGTCATATAGTTGGAATTGTACAGTATGTAGCCATTTCAGATTGGCTTCTCTTACTTAGTGATATGCATTTAAATTTCCTCCATGTCTTTTTATGGCATGATAGCTCATCATTTTTTCAATAGAAGAGATGACAAAGGGGTAATATGTTCCTTCAGGTTGCTGAAAAGCCTGAATAAATATGCCAAGTGGTTGTTTCATAACTATGGAAGATAGGCTGAGAGGAGATGGATGAAAATTAAAATGAGAAAGACATTGATTTAGGCCAGTGGGAGAAGTTTTAGAGTATCTGCTCTAAAGAAAATAGTCTTTTAGGCTTAATTTTATAATCATCTGTCTGAAAAGTGGGGGCTAGATTTGATGGTCTCTTCCTTGTCTGTTTTAGGACCTCAAGAGGTTCTTGATAACCTGAGAAGGTAGACTGGGTTAATAGGAAGCCAGAGTTCTCGTGGGGGTGCTGAGTAAATCACCTCTATCTCCCCAGGTTTGTTTTTTTCCATGTGTGAGCTGGGAACCCTAGTTGCTTTTCAGTGGTCTGAAATGATAGATGTAGTTCCTGGAAACATTTTTGTTTTAAAGATTCATTTATTTATTTTAAAGAGAGAGCGGGGGGGGGGTTGAGTGGAGGGAGAGGGAAAGAATCTTTTTTTAAAAAATTTTTTATTGTTATGTTAATCACCATACATTACATCATTAGTTTTTGATGTAGTGTTCCATGATTCATTATTTGTGCATAACACCCAGTGCTCCATGCAGAACGTGCCCTCTTTAATACCCATCACCAGGCTAACCCATCCTCCCAGCCCCCGAGAGGGAAAGAATCTTAAGCAGGCTCCATGTCCAGTGTGGAGCCTGACGTGGGGCTCAGTCTCATGACCGTGAGATCATGACCTGAGCTGAAATCAAGAGTCAGACACTTAACCACCTGACCCACCCAGGTGCACCTTGGAAACTTCTTTTTAAAAGATGGTTTACAGAGAGGGAAACAAACCATAAGAGACTCCTAATCTCAGGAAACAAACTGAGGGTTGCTGGAGTGGAGGGGGATGGGAGGGATGGGGTGGCTGGGTGATAGACATTGGGGAGGGTATGTCCTATGGTGAGTGCTGTGAGTTGTGTAAGACTGATGAATCACAGACCTGTACTCCTGAAACAAAGAATATATTATATGTTAATAAAAAAAATAAAAAATAATAGAAGATGGTTTAAATTAAGTAGTATTACTATTGGCATCCACAGAATACTGCTTGGGTAATACTATTTTATGGAGTTTGATAAATTGGAAGAGTAATGGGTACATATTTGTGAGTAAAAGAAACACCCAGTTAACTGACAACAGAGCAGAGAAGTTCCAGGCAGAACAGTATCTCTTTCTGTTTTACTTCTACAGATGGCTCTTTGCCGTCCACATTAGTGAGGAATAAGTAATTTTTTCTTTTTAAGGAATAAATAATTTTAATGAACATTTTTATTTGGGACTGCCTGATATTGTAGTTCCCAGTCCCACATGGGCTGTTGTGTCACACTTTATGCTGTGCTAATCTCTCCCAGCACTCATACTGTTCATGTAGTGCTGAAACTTAGAACCTACCCTACACTTTATTCAGTTTGGACTGATAGTGGCTTGTGTTGTACCTGCCAACCCGGTGTGTAGACAAGGCTGCTCCAGTCCTCGTTTTTTGTCCCGTGTGTGTTTTTTTTTTTTTTTTTTTAAGATTTTATTTATTTATTTGACAGTGAGAGACACAGGGAGAGAGGGAACACAAGCAGGGGGAGCAGGAGAGGGAGAAGCAGGCTCCTGCTGAGCAGGGAGTCTGATGTGGGGCTCAGTCCCAGGACCCTGGGGTCATGACCTGAGCCAAAGGCAGATGCTTAGCCGACTGAGCCACCCAGGTGCCCCGTGTGTGTGTTTTTTTAAAGACTTATTTATTTTAGGGGGGAGGGGCAGAGGGAGAGAGAATCCTCAAGCAGACTCCCCGCTGAGCATGAAGTCCAATGTGGGACTTGATCCCAGGTCCCTGAGATCATGACCTGAGCCGAAATCAAGAGTCAGATGCTTAACCGACTGAGCCTCCTAGGTACCCCTCTAGTCTTTGTCTTAATAGCAAGGAAGTTCTTTTTTTTTTTTTTTTTTAAGATTTTATTTATTTATTTGTGAGAGAGAGAGAGAGTGCACAATCGGGGAGCGGCAGGCAGAGGGAGAAGCAGGCTCCCCGCTGAGCAAGAAGCCCAACGTGGGACTTGATCCTGGGACCTTGGGATCATGACCTGAGCTGAAGGCAGACGCTTAACTGACTGAGCCACCCAGGCGTCCGTCCCAATGGCAAGGAAATTCTAAGAAAACCTGAACTGCTCCCAATACTTACTGCTTTGCGTGTGTGTGACAAAAGCAGTTGCTTAGGCATGCTATATGGAGTGTAAAGTGTGTATTCCTGAGAGAGAAAAATTAAATTTAAAATTAAATAAATCTTACTTATTTTTTCCCAAAGAATCAGAGTTGGAAGGGACCTCAGGGACCATCTAGTAGAAGAGTCAACTGTGGCACATGATCATTACCCTTTGCTTGAACACTGCAGTGATTGGTAGACAGCTTGGTTCATGAACTGTTTGATTTTTTTTTTTCCCTCCTCAGCTTGCAGAAGGAGCTAATGCTGCATATTTGCAGTTGCTGAATCTGTTTGCCTATGGAACATACCCAGATTACATAGGTGAGTTGGTTAAAATCTTCCAAAGACTTTTCTTAATTATGTCACTCTATTTGGACATACTGACTCCATGAGGATCACTGAGGTCTGGGATAGAAAGCGTGGGGTGGGAACTTTCTGACCTGGCTGTTTCCCACTTTACTGAGCACTGGAGGTGACCTCACATGAGGTCTTTACCTTCTCACCCTTTATTTCTCTGTGGGTAAAAGGGGGACTATGTTTATGCTCATGTGTAAATATGGTCCTTATTTGTTTTCCAGATGAGATTCTTGTGGCTTGGTGTTTGCAGAACACTTAGGAATGTTGTGAAGTGTCAGAATACCCAGTTGTAAAGTACTTAAGTGTTTTCTTTTTTTTTTTTCTTTAAAGATTTATTTATTTGACAGAGAGAGACACAGCGAGAGAGGGAACACAAGCAGGGGGAGTGGGAGAGGGAGAAGCAGGCTTCCCGCCAAGCAGGGAGCCTGATGCGGGGCTCGAGCCAGGACCCTGG
>NW_023270377.1:7377603-7557033 GCF_011800145.1 Mirounga leonina | reverse complement strand
GGGAATACAGCAGGGGGAGTGGGAGAGGGAGAAGCAGGCTTCCCGCCGAGCAGGGAGCCTGATGCGGGGCTTGATCCCAGGACCCTGGGATCATGACCTGAGCCGAAGGCAGATGCTTAACGACTGAGCCACCCAGGCGCCCCAGTACTTAAGTGTTTTAAATGTTATCAGAACAATGTCACTATATTGATGAAAATTTGGAAAATAGGACACAAAGTCACTCATAGTTATATCACTATTAAACTACTTAACAGCATTATGTTGCTGGACTTTTCCCCTTTGTGTTTGTTATTAAGTAGGTGTCATTCAGTTATGTATATGATATTGTATCTTCTCTCACTTATTTCATAGGCATTTATCCATGTTTTACATCTTTGTAGTCATTTTTAACATTCTGTAATCTAAAACTCCATATTCAGCCCATTCTGTTTTGTAGGTCATTTGACTCTTTCTTTCTTTTCTTTTTTTTTTTTTTTAAAGATTTTATTTTTAAGTAATCTCCACATCCAACATGGGGCTTGAACTCACGACCCCAAGATCAAGTGTCACATGTTTCACTGACTGAGCCAGTCAGGGGCCCTGATTATTTGAATCATTTTGTATTAGGATCTTAAGTATCAGGAATGAGGTGAATGCATGTCTAAATACTAACTTACCTTCCACCCAAGCCATTTTTGTTTGGCTTCCTTAGTTTTTGTTGGTATGACAAAGGCCTGGAGTTTACTTTAATGGTATGACCCAGGGCCTTTCCTACTATATCCCAGGCTTCTTTTTCCCTTTCTTTTCTCCTGGTCACTTGAACCTACCCTGTGCTCTGTCATCTGGACAGTTTGCCACATGTTTTTTCTGACCTTTGCTTTGTTCCAGTGAGTGTGTCTTCTGTTTCCATCCTCACTAAAGGGACAGCATTGCACAGACTCTGGAACCAGACTGCCTGAATTATATTCTAGCTCCACTTCCACTACATGTGTGTCCTTTGGCAAATTAATCAGATGGGAGTAATAATAGAGGTCCACAATCCTTTACCTGCACTCCTTGGGCTAGATGCTTCAGAATTTAGAATTTTGGGGACTCTGAAGAGGTAATATGATGCATATGCCATTTTATGTAATACCTCCAAGATGTGGGCAGCACCTGTAGTGAAAACACATCCACAGTTTTGCAGCAAAACAAATGAAGTTGTACAACAAGTGGAATTAATAGCCTGCTTCAGTTGAGGTCAGGAATTGCCACCAGATAAATTTCAGCAGCATGCCCAAGGAAAAAAGTCAGCTTGGATTCACCTTTTTGGAATCCAGGATAAGGAATTGAAGGCCTTTGGGTCTATCTTTCGAGGTTGTCGTGAGGACTGATGGGGTGTGTATGTGCATGTGCCCTGCGGCTGCTGCCACTGCTCTTGTTATCATTACTGTTATTACTAAAATTTTGCCCATTCTTTAAGGCTCATCTCAAACTCCATCTTTCTTTTACTTTCCTGTCCCTCCCAAGGTGATCGTGCTCACTTGCTCTCTCCGTTTCTCTAGTTCTTTCCTTTTCTCTCCTGCCTCCCCCGTCCTCCTCAGCCTCTTGCTTGCTCCTGGTAGTTTGTACCTTTCTTCTGGTGGTTCTGTCTTGCACCTCTAGCTGTCGAATACTCAGTTGTAAGACTGAGGACAAGTCCAAGGCCCTCGAGTTGCACAAATCTGTGGTTATTATCCCTGGGGTTGTGCAGTGCAGCTGCCCTGGCAAGGCCCATCTCATCTATCCTTTTTTTTTTTTTTTTTAATTTACTTGACAGAGAGAGACACAGTGAGAGAGGGAACACAAGCAGGGGGAGTGGGAGAGGGAGAAGCAGGCTTCCTGCCAAGCAGGGAGCCCCATGCAGGGCTCGATCCCAGGACCCTGGGACCATGACCTGAGCCGAAGGCAGATGCTTAAGAACTGAGTCACCCAGGTGCCCCCATCTTATCTATCCTTGACTTCCCTGAATCACTTAAGACAGTGCATTGCACATAACAGATTCCCAGTGAAGACATGCTGACCTTGGTTTAATGTCACACAGGGCACAGATAGTATTCCATTAAGATGATTGTCTTACCATTTTGTGCATTCATGCCTGGCTTTTCAGGAGCACATGGTCTTCCAGAGAAGACAGGAGGTGCTCATGGAACATTTGCCTCATGAATAAATGCAGAGTCATGACAGTGAATCAATAGTAGATTCGGTGTGGGGAGTTGGTGAGCTTATTCCATAAAGAAATTCTAATTTTATTTTGTGTCTTGATTTTTGTGGTGGGTGGGACTGAGCAGCCAACAAGGAGAGCCTGCCAGAACTGAGCACAGCTCAACAGAACAAGCTGAAACACCTTACCATCGTGAGCTTGGCGTCAAGAATGAAGGTACAGTGCCGAACCTCTTCCTGTCTTGCTCCTCACTGGTGTCGGTGCCCGAGCTCCCAGCTGTGCATAGTAGTCATACCATGAATGCATAAAATTGGCTTGGCAAAGCACAACAGAGATAAAGATAACCATTAAAATAGTGTAGATAATTATTCACCATTTCATTCAGGAAAGGTATGCCCAGGAGACCTTGTGAATCAGCAGCTCTCAGTTCTGGCATGCTGCAGTGACTCACTTGGTGTGAGCATTTTGCTGTACCAAAGGGAGACTACTGTTTCAAGATAGGTAGTTTTTCAGATGGGAAAACTTTGCATCTCAAGGCAAGTTAACCACTTCATCTGTTGCTTAGTGCACAGTGAACTGTGCCAGTGCTGGAGGAAACACTTGCTCTATTGGACTTACTGAGAGCTAGATTTTTAATATGCTGCCTTCTTCTGGGGATTGTCAAGCTTAATTATCTTAATAAAGATTTTTGCCTTACATGCTCTCTTTAGACGCTCAGCTTCTGTAAGATAACCACTCCAGCATATCTCTTAGTTCTCTGCCCCACTCCATTTAGAAGAGGCCTTGCAGCCAGCTTCTCGTAGCCATTAACAAAGAAGATCCAGATTTGGTTAATTTACAGTTGATTTTGGCTCTCTGCCCAATCCCAGCAAAGCTGTCTAAGTTTTTGTGGGGCTTTGCCACTGGAAGAGGTTTGCCCTTTGCATTTCCCCTCTGTGACTGAGCTTGAGAGATGTAGATTTGTTCTTGCATTGCCATTTCAGTTGCTGAGATCATTTTCCCTTGGTCTAATAACAAATTTCTGATTCTCAGCCTGGCATTTCGGGTGGGAGGTCTGTTTTCTTAGGAAATGAGGACTTGACCCTTTTTTTTTTTTTTTTGGCCTGATCATGGACTTCCCAATGTAGCAAAGAGTAGGAGTAACTTTTTTCCTTATTTCTGCAATCTGTCATTATAAGCCCATCTATATCCCTGAGTTTCAGACCTTTAGTCATAGAAAACCCCTCTAGGTATGTTTGCTGTTATTCTCTTGTTTGTATACCTCTTTGTCCTGTCTGTTTTTGAGATTTGATTGCTGTATTAACCTCCAAACTAGTAGTGATATGTCCAGAAAACTAGATATTTAGATATAGAGTTGTCTTGGGTAAATGTAAAGTGTTGGTATAGCCCAATAAGGGACTGCTGTTGGGGAATTGACATTGATTGTAAGAGTCTGAGAAAACAGATGTAAACTTCAGGATGACCCCTGAGTTGGCAGTACCCACTGGCCACCTGTACATAGATATGTTAGCCTGCAAATTTTTTTGCTTGTGCTCTCCTGGGCAGGCAGCCGGTTCTCTTCAGTGTCTGAAATTGTGTGGGAGTTTTATGGTCTGGCATTTTATGTCAAGTCTGCAAGCTTCCAGAAAGTGGTAGAGTGGTACACACTGAGTATTTCCCTTTCTCTTCTGGGACACTAAGAGTGCCTCACAACATCAAAGCTAAAGGCTGGGTGAAGTCCAGGAGGTAGAGAATCTAGGAGAATGCATTCCTAGATGCTGTGGGTCTTGTTTCAATCCCAAAGGTCTCACAGCTCACATTTATCTATGTCTTGTTGCCATAGTTATTAATAATTACCACCAGACTGCATTTCCCAAACCCTTGAGACAGGTGTACACCTGCATTTTCTTTAGCGCTTGTCAGTGGTTTTTGTAAATATCACTTGGCTTTATCTGCAGTGTATCCCCTACTCCGTGCTGCTGAAGGACCTGGAGATGAGGAATCTCCGGGAACTGGAAGACCTCATCATTGAGGCTGTGTACACTGACATCATCCAGGGGAAGCTGGACCAGCGAAACCAGCTGCTGGAAGTGGATTTCTGCATTGGCCGTGACATCCGAAAGAAGGATATCAATAATATTGTCAAGACCTTGCATGAATGGTGAGACTGAAAGAAGGAGGGGTCCCCTCTCGTTAGGGAGGGGGACATATGGCGTGCCCTCTGTGCCTCTGCTTCGGGAAATGTTGTCTCCCAGTATCAGCTGGGGCTGCTTGGGAGCTGGAGCCTTAGGACAGTAAGCCAGGGAGTGGGGCTGCATTTGTGACCAGAGCTGTGTGGCAACAGGAATCCCTGCAGGCCTCCCAGGGCCTTAGTTGTAAGATAGTTCTCATCCTGCTGCAGCAGGGGGGCTGTTTAATAGCAGGCTTGGCAGGTGGAGCCTCTGGAGCCTAGCCATGTGACATGGATCCAGTGCTTTGCAAACTCAGCCTCCGAGTTTGACCAAGCTCAGGAAGTTAGTGTTGATCAGATTCTGTGGATACAAGAACTCATGTTCAGCCTCAGTAACTTTGGGCTAGTGTGGGTAAAACATTGTGAGGAATAGTGAAGAGAAGGAGTGGGTTATTCTAAGTTGGAACACAGACGCACACACAGACTGTTTGATAACCATATTCTGGTATATAAAAAGAAGTGGGACATTTGTGGGGCGCCTGGATGGCTCAGTCGTTAAGCGTCTGCCTTCGGCTCAGGTCATGATCCTGGGGTCCTGGGATCAAGCCCCGTGTTGGGCTCCCTGCTCAGTGGGGAGCCTGCTTCTCCCTCTCCCACTCCCCCTGCTTGTGTTCCCTCTCTCGCTGTGTCTCTCTCTGTCAAATAAATAAATAAAATCTTAAAAAAAAAAAAAAAAGAAAGTGGGACATTTGCATGTTCTCTGTTTTATTTTTGTTTTTTTGCATGTTCTCTATTTTAATGGAATTTGATGTTTGCAAGAGCTTTGGACATTCTGCAAGGATTTGTTACGGAGTTATTAAAATGATTTGGAGCTTATAAAGCCAGATGGGCCTAGTTGGAGAAGAGATTTTAGCTGAGTTTTGAAGGAGGGCTGGGTTAGTGAGAGTTGGAGGTGAGGAGAGCATGTTCCCAGGCAGGCATGTGGTGTTGTTGGAAATCATGAAGCAGAGCGGGCAAGCTTTGTACAGAGGGTTAGGGAAATTGTCTTCTTTAAAATAGACTGAAACATTTCAGGCATGAGTAGCCCAGCTTTGACTCCCTGACCCCCTGTCCAGACCCCGCCAAGTTTCCCTCACTTCAGCTACTATTGGACCCCAGGGCATGTGCTGTCCACCCCTTACCCCAGGTTCTATCCCAAGTATGGCCTCAAACACCTTCCCTTTACAACATCTGACACAGGCAGGAACTTTCAAAAAATTTAAAAGTGTTCAATCAGAATAAATAGGAAATAAACTTAGAAAACACCCCTCACGTGAAAGTGCCCTGGCACACAAACCTAGGCCTCCAGTCCTACTGTGTCGGCTGCCTTACTCCATCTTTGAGATGACTTATGCTGTTTTCATGCCCAGAGTCTGGCTTCACTGTGTTTCCACCCAGAGGTGCCATCCTAACCCGATCCCAGGATGTTTACTAGTACAGATTCTTAAAGCTTGTGTTGAGGCACTGGAGTTAGATTTGAAACAAAATTGTTGGGTAGAGCAGTACTCCAAATACGACAGAATGTTCGCAATTACTTACTTTAAGGTGGAGGGTAAATGTGTATTCATTGTACTATCCTTTCAACTTTTTTTAGGTTTTAACATTTTCAAAATAAAAAGTGGGGAAATGAAATAATGAGAGGGATGGCAATTAGGAAGTAACAAACTTTTTTTTTAAGATTTTATTTATTAAGTGTGTGTGAGCAGGGGGAGGAGCAGAGGTAGAGGGACAAACAGACTGCATTGAGCATGGAGCCCCATGCAGGGCTCAATCCCAGGACCTCAGATCATGACCTGAGCCTAAATCAACAGCCGGAGGGGGCGCCTGAGTGGCACAGCCGGTTAAGTGTCTGCCTTTGGCTCAGGTCATGATCTCAGGGTCTTGGGATCGAGCCCTGCATTGGGCTCCCTGCTCAGCAGGGGGTCTGCTTTTCCCTCTCCCTCTGACCCTCCTCCCCGCTTGTGCTCTCTCTCTGTCTCAAATAAATAAATTAAATCTAAAAAAAATAAATCAAGAGCCGGATGCTCAGCTGACTGAGCCACCCAGGCGTCCTGGAAGTAACAAACTTCTGAGAAAAGGGGCAGTTTTTAAAATAGGATGCTTTTAGGGGCTCCTGGGTGGCTCAGTTGGTTAAGCGTCTGCCTTTGGCTCAGGTCATGATCCCGGGGTCCTTGGATCAATCCCTGCATTGGGCTTCCTGCTTAGTGGGGAGCCTGCTTCTTCCTCTCCCTCTGCTGCTTCCCCTGCTTGTGCTCTCTCTCTCTGTCAAATAAATTTTTAAAAATCTTAAAAAAAATAGGATGCTTTTAGAAAATCATTTTTCCGTTGAGAAAAGTGGTGAATCCGTGCCACCTGTAAAGTCTGTCCTAATTCCCTTGGGGGTACATTCTGTGAAACTTTCCCATGGGATACAAAGGTTGACATTCAAGCTGTGTTCTAGGAAACTATCCCACATCCTCCATGTTTGTCTCCAGGTGCCCTGTGTTACATATTCAGAAACACTGGTCTTGGAAGGAGTGAAGGGCAAGAGCCTTCCTTGGCAGACAGGGTGTTAAAGGAAGTCCCTATCGGGTGTTGGGGACAGAAGTTTTGGAGGCCGGAGGAGAGCTCCCAGGCCTTTCTGTGGCTCAGGGCTGGTTATCTCCGTTGTAGGTGCGATGGCTGCGAAGCGGTTCTGCTAGGCATCGAGCAGCAAGTTCTGCGAGCCAACCAGTACAAGGAGAACCACAGCCGAACTCAGCAGCAGGTAGAGGCAGAGGTAAGGAGGAGGATGTCTGTTACCTGCTCCAGGGTCTCCCTGTTTGCTCCTTCATTTTCTTGGTGTAGGTGCAACAGCCGCTAATAGGCACTGGGCTAGCGGGGTACAGATGCGGGTGATGTGGTCCTTACTTTTCATGCTCTCTGTCTCCTTTCTGATTCCTGGTTGCCGGAGGGTGAGCGGGCTCGGAGAGCGGAGAATGTTGTCATTCCACGGTATACATGTACTGTGCAGCTGTAGAGCAAAAGAAACGAGTTTGGGGGTGGGTCTTGAAGATGGGTGAAAGGGTGGGGGCGTTGCAGTGGGGCAGGGATTCAAGGCCCTGGTTCTGCTCTGCTTCTGAAGCTGTGTGGTAGGTGCACTGTGTGCATTTTATTCTTTAAGCTACACATGTATGTTGTAATCTTTTAACATGTATGATAGATTTCATGTTGAAAAAGGAAGGAAGGGGAAACATTTGGCAGATGAAGTGCAAGTGAAGAAAGTGTGTTGTTATGGTTTTAGTGACACCCGGTTGTTCCGGACACGATTAGCCTCTCAAAACACAGGTTGTAGCCTTCGGGTTTAATTTAGCCATAAGCTAAAAACTGTAGCATTGGAAGTCCTTTCCTAGTGTGATGGAGCTTGAAGTGTTCATGGTATTTAATGAGTTTTCTAAGTCGTGTGTCCAGGAATATGGCAGAATGGGACCCAGAGTTAACATTCTTAAGAAACAAAAGAAAAGTAGATGTGCCTTTCAAAGGGGGATTTGTGAAATTTGAGGATTTCCATTACTCTGTTATATGTACTCCTTGAGAATTAAACCTGTCTTAAGTGTCTTTGTAAGACCAGCTCCTTGTCACATCCCTAACCCATAGTAGGTGCTCAAATTGTTTGTTGTACTGAATATTTCTGTGTCTGTGGATTGCTGAACTCCACTTTTCATGAACTAGAACACATTTATTTTGGATATACACACATCCCTACATACATATATGTATATAACAAGTCTGTGAATGTTCAGTGCATTGTTTAATTTTTAACCCTACTTCTAGCCAAAGAAGTTTGAACTACATTTAATTTAGCACTAGCTAAAATTTAGCTAATTAGCTAAATGACAAATACATTTAGGACAGTAAGCCTGCTGCTTCTCTAAGAAGCTGTGTAATCCTCGTCTTGGATATTGTGGCTTCTTCTCTGAGCCTGGGATTGATGTCTGAGCAAAGTAGGAAGGGCCGACCACTCTCTCTTATCCATTGATTCTTTCCTATAAATTAAACTGTGGAAACAAATGAAGTTTGGGGGTGAAACGCGCCCACTGAGCTGGGGTAGCCTGTGTAAAGCAAACCATCTTTAACCTGATGGGTAGCCGGAGAGGAGCCTGATCACTGCTGGAGGCCCCACTGTGCCCAGACTGTTGCTAATTGTGTGGTAGGTGGGGGGCTTGGATTGTGCTCACTAGCAAAAATGAATGATGTTAATTTCAGAATTTTGAATGGTTCAAGTTTATTTCCGTGACAAATGGCATCTGATGAAAGAAGGCACTGACTAATGGTGAGGCATGACCAATACTTAGAGAACAGTGTGGGCTCTTAAATTATGGTTATTACAAAGAAAGAGAGCCAGTGCACATGGATTTGTTATCAGAGGCCTACTTTTGGAAAACCACAGCTGTGGTTACTCTGCTGGCAGAGCCTGATGCTGCCACCAGGTGGCGGTAATAATTTGATTAAATTTGAGAGAAAGAAATTTGAGGAAAAGACCAAGGCCACCTCCACCACCAATTAAAACAATCTACTGTCTTGGGGCGCCTGGGTGGCTCAGTTGGTAAGGCGACTGCCTTCGGCTCAGGTTATGATCCTGGAGTCCCGGGATCGAGTCCTGCATCAGGCTCCCTGCTCAGTGGGGAGTCTCCTTCTCCCTCTGACCCTCCCCCCTCTCATGTGCTCTCTCTCTCATTCTCGCTCTCTCAAATAAATAAATAAAATCTTAAAAAAAACCCCAAACAATCTACTGTCTTAACAGTCTTCTAGAAAACCTGGAACAGACCATTATGAGACAAGAGGGAGCATGGTCAAAACGCAGAGCCTTGTCCGTTTTCCATTCAGTAAATGTATAATCAGGGTACTTAGTATAGGATGCTGATCATTCCCCAACAAAAGGTACATAGAAAGCTGTTTGTTGATTTGAAAAGAAAACAAATCTACCAAGAACAAAGGGGCAGAGGGAGAGGGGGAAGCAGATTCCCTGCTGAGCAGGATCCTGAGATCATGACCTCAGCCGAAGGCAGACGTTCACCCGACTGAGCCACGCAGGCGCCCTGAGATGGCATGTCTTGGGCTGGCAGGACACTGGGTGAAGCCACACTTGACTTAGGATGCCCTCTGTATTCACTGTCCCAGCCCGCTGTCCTCTTTTGATGCTCCTTTCAGGAAGGTTGTAGTGTTGATTGAGGTGACAGCAGTTTAGGGCATGGCTGTTTCTACATCGCAAAACAACAACAAAAACCGAAATAAAGGAGCTTTAATCCAGCCAAGGCTCATTCTGCAGATGATAGATCTCTTCCAGGAGCCTGGTATTGGCCTTAGACACAGCATTGTTTCTTCTCTGTGTTAGGACTGCCTCTTACTCAAGCTCCTGAAATTCTGACTGCTGAGAACTTTTGCCCCTGACAGCTCCCTTCTTTATAGAAAATGCTGCCTGCTTCCCAGAGAACACGGGGGTCATCAAACTAGGGTCACCCTTATCTCCTCTTATTCTTTCCAGTGCTTTTCCTCCCCTTTTCCTTCCTCTCAGCTGGCTGAGGGGTAAAAGCATAAAAGATCCTTTAGGACTGGTGTTGGGGAATGCGTATATAAACAGGCACAGGAGGGCACAGTTGGTAGAAGTACAAGATGGTATAATCTCTTTTCAAAAGGCAAGATAGCAATAGTTGTTAAAAATGTAAAATGTGCCAACCCTTTGATCTGGAGAGCTCACTTCTAAGAATATGTCTTCCAGTGCTGTTCACAGAAGTCCGAACAGGTAAACATAGAAGACTGTTCGTAGCAGCACTGGACGTAAGTGAAAAGCAAAAAATTGTCAAACATTCATAATAACAGTACACAGATGATACCAAGGATGTGTGTTTTGATGTGGAAAAAGTTCAGAAGTTGCTTAAGTAATTTTGAGCCCTCCTTTGTTAAGTAAAGAAATGTGTGCTGTGGGGCGCCTGGGTGGCTCAGATGGTTAAGCGTCTGCCTTCGGCTCAGGTCATGATCTCAGGGGCCTGGGGTCGAGCCCCACATCGGGCTCCCTGCTCAATGCAGAGCCTTCTTCTCCCTCTCCCTCTGCCATTCCCCCTGCTGTGCTCTCTGGCTCTGTCTATCTCTCTGTCAAATAAATAAATAAAATCTTCAAAAAAAAAGAAAAAAGAAACATGTGCTGAAAACCGGTGTAATCGTGTTTTGCCAGTCCTGATACTATGTTTTCGTCATTTGTCACTTGGTTGGCTGACGTTCATCCTCTAGTTGTTTAGTCGGGAAGGCTCATGCAGCTGTATTCCCAAAGTTCCTGTGAAAACATTTTTAGTTTCATACGTGAACAGTGGTAACTGACTGTAGTGTTCTTAGGACCCCCTTTTTGTTTCTAAGGCCATTTTAACCAGTCCTTTCTTTCACCTGCTGTGTTGTACCTCTTTGCCAGATGGTCCACTTCCACTGGCTTATTCCCTCTTTTCAACCAAGGAAGCGTTAGTTCCATTTTTTGCTTGACTTATTTCCATGTGTTGTCTACGAGTAGCCCCAGCTTGCTTCTCCTCAGCTGGCTTTCTCAAGATAATCTCAGATTTTCTTGCCGAGGTGTCTGGTTTCTTCCCTGGATGGCCCCCAGTACAGTGAGAACAAGTTTCGATGAGTTTTTGGCACTTAGAGGCTGCACTGGCAGCACACTAATTCTGTGTCTCCCTCTAGGTCACCAACATTAAGAAGACACTCAAAGCCACTGCCGCCTCCTCGGCTCAGGAGATGGAGCAACAACTGGCGGAACGGGAGTGTCCCCCTCACGCTGAGCAGAGGCAGCCCACCAAGAAGATGTCCAAAGTGAAAGGTCTGGTCTCCAGCCGCCACTAGGGCCGGCTGGGGCAGCTGGTACTCACCAGGCCTGGGTCAGGTGGGGAGGGGACACCAAGGGCCTATTTCCTCCCCTCTCTACCTTCCGTGAGTTCCAGACCTGCCCGTCCCCTCACCAGCGCCTCCCACCCTGTTGGTACTGTTCCAGAAGAACCGTTAATCCTTTCTCCCCCACTTTCTCCTCCCCCAGTTGTTCCTTCAGACTCAGGGGCTCCACTGATGCCATCCCAACAGGGTCAGACACTGCCCAGCTTCCCTCCAGGAGGTTCTTGTCTTTGTTTAAGGGCTTGTCTCCCTCCCAGTTTTTCTTTTGCTCTGTGTCATTTTTGTCAGGCTGGTCCTAAGCCGGAGGCAGCTTTAGCCGGCCCGCAGGATGACTGCGAAGGAGGCTCCTCTCTGAGTGAGGAGGAGGGTCTGCCTCCTCCAGCCCCATGTTCCACAGTACCCACATGGGTGCAGGTGGTCTCTAGCCAGGTATCAAATGCTTTGTTTTCCCTCTCCTGCCTTATCCCTTGTTGGCAGCTCCGATCAGGCCACGGAGGGATGTGATGCTGGGCTATGTTTACTAAACCTGCGGGTTTTCAGCCTCTTAAGCCCAGCTCCAATCTCTCATTAGTCGGGAGCACTGGGTTGACTAACCTCTGGTATCTGAGCACCAGTGGAGGGTGCTGCGGGTCTGCTGGGTGGCAGAAGTTTCTTCCGGTTTGGTGTTCTTTGCTGGCCACGCTTCCCGCCCTGCTGCCCCCTTGACTCCTCAGCCTGGTTGTCAGTGCGAAGGCCCCAGCTGCCGCCCAGAACTGTCTGCCGACACTTGCTCTCCCGAGACCCTTTATCCCTCCCGGCGGTGTCTACGCTGGGGCCGGTCGTGCTGGGGGCCCTCTGTCTGCTGAAGGACCTGCTGCTGCTTCTGTCTCTCTCTTTCCACCCCTCCTTGGCTGATGACCCAGAGCCCTCTGATGATGGCATTCTCCTGGCAAGAGAAAAGGACTTGACTAGCCTTTCTGAACTTGAACAGTTTCAGGTTATATTTTAATTTTTTTTTTTTTTTTGTACAGGTTCTGATTCTAATACATTTCAACATGCTTTTTTTCCCCCTCGTGTCAATATTTGTTAAACTAATCGCCGGTGATTTTTCACCTGGTTGGAGGGTGGTGTGTGTGTTTGTGTGTGTGTGTTGTTGTTTTTTTTTAAGGGGAGGTGGAGGTCCTGGACTGATATTAAAGTTCAATGAGAGAAAAAGCACATTTTAGAACAAGAAATAAAAGTGTAGATTTAATGTATGTGACTGTGGAGTGCGGGGTTGTGTAGCTGGTGGATCTGGAGGGTCTGGGATTAGGGTGGTTCAGGGAAAATGTGACACTCTTTCTGTTCCATGGATAAAAAACGGGTTTCTCCTTTTTCCAGACTCTCCAGCAGGTGTTGACTGTGGATTGAATGTCAACAAAGTATTGTTTCCCTTTTCACCGGGTCCGTGTGCCCATATAACCTTATGCCCACCTGGAGAGTTTAATTCCCAAATTATGTTTCATGAAACCCCTTGACAGATGCTCTGTGGAAAAGGGGTTCTGTTGTTAAATAAATTTCACACATCCTACATCCCACATCCTCATTGGAAATTCATTTTAAGGTCTCAGAAAAGGCCTGGGTGAGGAAGCCTATTCCCACACTGATTTCACCACCAAATTCTTCTTGTGGAACTATCCACTATCCAGTGGAATACACTTTGAGGAAATTTTTGGAAACATTATCTATTTCTCAAAAACACCTCCCAGCCTTGTAGGTTTTTACAGCTATACTTTCTAGACCTAAAACAGGCACTCTCACTCTTGGCAAGTGGTTTTTCATCCTTATCTTTCGCACCGGGGAGCAGACTAGGAAGCCTGGCTTGACTTGTGTGAAATGTGTGACCATTTGTTTGACTGCCCCAGGGCCCTGAGGAGCTTTAGGTTCATCTTCTTTATGGTTCTGCTGCTTGCTTCCTTAAAAATAGTAATAGCAGTACTAAGAACACATTTGTGAAGTGCTCTATAAAGTGTCTTCATGTATAATAAGCCACTGAATCCCATCCACTCAAACAATCTCCTCAGGCTGTAAGGGTAAGTATTACTACAGTTCTTGCTTTATGTATGAGAAAAGGGGACTCAGAGACTCAAAGTACTCTCACTGCAAGTGCAAACAGACTCCTAGGTCTCCCGGCTCGTACATCCTGCCATCTTCTCTGTGTTACAGTCTAGTTTAGAGTCGGCTCCCCACGTGCTCGCTTAAGCAGCACATATACTAAAGTTAGTCTGCTCCCCAGACGGACCTTTGGCATCCTTTTACCTGCTTGTTCCTCTGAGGGCTCATCTTGCTTTTAACTGACACCCAACACACCACAGTCTCTGCTCCCCAAACCCACTTAGCCACTTTGTAAGGAATCAGGGTGGATGGGGCTGGGGCTCTAGGAATTGTGGGAACAGCTGGGATGTTCATTGCTCTGTTGGGTTCCCCATCTGCCATGTCAGGCTCCATGTTCTGACGGCTGGGCTGTCTGAAATATGCACAGGTGTTTTACTTCCAGTGTTCAGAAGAGGGGTCCTCATCAATAGGGCAGCATCTTAGGAAGGAGACACTGCAGCATTAAGCAGCATTAGCTAGGGAGCAGTGCCTCTAGCCACCTTCTTTAAGCTGTTTGCTTTCTGAAGTCCTCTGGTCTTTACTGTCTGTCCAAATGAGAATCATCCTGGTTCCTACTTGGGTAACATTAGGAAGGTAGTCAGAGCCGGGTTGCTGGAAACCAAATCACGTTCCAGTTCTTAGAGTCATTATTCTAACAGCCTGAGACTTCAAACACTTTTTTGAAATGCAGCAACTGATTGATTTGTACTGGACCTGAGGGCTGTCATATATGTACTTGAGTTTCAAGTAATAGCATGCTTTGATCATTCTGTGATCGTACCTGTGTCTTCCTGGGGATTCTGCATACAGCCATGAGCATCTGATCGCTTCAGTAAGTCTTTTCTTGTAGTTATGCTTGAGACTTACAGATTGAAATCTATTTTTTAGTATAAATTTCACTTTGCATCTCCATTACATTACCCTGAGGATATTAAATGGATCTTTTAAACTTATGTCTGTTAGGCAGGTTAGCTATGACTTGACCTCAGGACAGTAAAGGTGTTCATTATAAAAAGGGAATGTTTTTTTGGGATGAGAACTGTTGTTCTTTTTTTTTTTTTTTTTTTTTTTAAGATTTTATTTATTTATATGAGAGAGAGAGACAGCAAGAACAGGAACACAAGCAGGGGGAGTGGGAGAGGGAGAAGCAGGCTTCCCGCTGAGCAGGGAGCCCGATGTGGGACTCGATCCCAGGACCCTGGGATCATGACCTGAGCCGAAGGCAGATGCTTAACGACTGAGCCACCCAGGCGCCCGAGAACTGTTGTTCTTAGTTCAGGATAAAACAAGGAAGTAAGTGATGGAGAAGGGTAAGATAGGGTGTGGCCCAACTCTTTTTGGGGTCATTTATGCCTGTCCTTTCATTGCTTTTCCCTAGTCAGAGATTCATCTAGTTACTTGCCTTTCCAGATTTTCAGTTTCACAGGAAATGGCGTGGAACCGTGGGAGTGAATTATAGAACCTGTGGAGAACATACATAAGTAGTATAGGAAGGTCACAATGGAACTCTGGCAAACACCTCCAGCTTGACTCTAAAAGAAGAGAGATGCCCCTGAAGAAATTTTATTTTTATTTATCTATTTTTAAAGATGTATTTGAGAGAGAGGGAGAGAGGATCCCAAGCAGACTCCCCGCTGAGCTTGGAGCCCAATGCGGGGCTCGATCCCACTACCATGAGATCCTGACCTGAGCTGAAATCAAGAGTCAGACACTCAACTGACTGAGCCACCCAGGCGCCCCATAATTCTTTTTGTTGTTGTTTTTTTTTTTAATTTATTTTATTAAGTAGGCTCCATGCCCAATGTGGGGCTTGACCTCATCACCCTGAGATCAAGTCGTGTGCTCTACCAGCTGAGCCAGTCAGGTGCCCCTCACCCCTAGAGAAATTTTAGAATGGGCAGAGAAACAAGGAAAACCAAGAGAGATTGGGAACTCCTCCAGCACCTCCTATTGCTGCTGGAGAAGGCCCACGACTGCAGGGTGGTGCCACTATATGTCTCTTGTATCTGTTGTCTCTAAACCCAACCGGGTCCTCAGAGCTGTTGGGCCATCCCATCGTCTGCCCCGAGGTAGTGTGTGCTCACCGCCTACAGCTGGTCTAGTTTCACTGTTCTCTCAAAGCGGTATGCCTCATCCCTCACTCGGCGATGACTGGATTTCCTGCTTCGTAGTGAAAAGAACACTAGGTTTTCTCCACCTACGGAATCATCTGCTTCCAGCCTTACCTGCTTTGTTCCTTTCGAAGTGGAAAAGGTATCCCTTCTGTGTGAGTAATTCGTCAACTGTGCCATGTCGATCTGCGTCTCCTGTCCCCAGAGTTTTCTGCCTCTGTCGCTCCCCACTAACTGCTGCGTGTGATAAGAAATTGTGTACTTTAACTCTCCCTGAACCTGATGTCCAGAGCCACCACCTTTTCCCTCTTTTTTACAATCAAGCTCTAGCGTTGTCTACCCTTTCTGTCTCTACTTCCTTTCTCACACCTAAATATGATCTGAGCCGAAATCAAGAGTCTGACGCTTACCTGACTGCCTCCCAGGCACCCCTATCTGCCTTCATCTTTATGTTATAGTTGGCACTGTTGAGCCCACTTATTTAAGTGTTATTTTAGTTTTCATGGTCCCAATCTCTAGATTCGCCTTGTGTTCCCCTGCCTCTTCTAAAATTTCTTCAGGGGCATCTCTTCCTTTAGAGTCTTAGTAGTAGGCATTTGCTAGGGTTCCATCATGACCTTTTTTTTTCCTTTCAAGATTTTATTTATTTGAGAGAGAGCTAGAGAGCTAGAGAGAGAGAGAGAGAGAGTGAGAGTGCAGTAGCAGGGAGGAGGGGGTGAGAGAGGGGGAGAAGTAGGCTCCCCACTGAGCAGGGAGCCTGATGCAGTACTCAATCCGAGGACCCTGGGATCATGACCTGAGCTGAAGGCAGACATTTAACCAGCTGAGCCAACCCAGGTGCCCCTATGGTGACCTTCTTATTTTATTTCTATACATTCTCCATAGGTTCTGTGATTCACTCTCATGGTTCCACTTCTATTCATAATACCCAAATCTCTCTCCACTCATTCTGCCAACCTGTGTAGTCAGCAGCTGAGGTGGGCATCTCTACATGTTTTCCAGCTCTACTCAGATAGTAAATGGCTGGCATAACAAAATACCACAGACTAGGGGCTTAAACAAAAGAAGTTTATTTCCTCACAGTTCTGGAGGCTGGAAGTCCAAGATCAAGGTGTTAGCAAACTTGATGTCTCCTGAGGCCTCTCTCCTGGGCTGGCAGATGGTCACCTCACTGGGGCCTCACATGGCCTTTCCTCTGTGCGTGTGCATCCCTGGTGTCCGTCTCTTCCTACAAGGATTCCGGTCATACTGGATTAGGACCCCACTTTTATGAGTTCATTTAACCTTAATTACCTCTTTAAAGCCTGTCCCCAAGTATGGTCACATTAGGGTTAGGGCTTCAACACATTTTTGGGAGAACATAAATTTCCGCCTCTCGGTGCTTCCCTGCTGTGCGGCAACAGCCTCCCCTGCCAACAGTCCAGCCTCCCGATGCCTCCCTCGTGATCTTTCAAACTGCAGTGGCTTCCCCCCCCCAAAGTCCAGGTTTCTGTCTGGTCTTGAGAAGCCTGTCGTGCCGTGGACTCAGACCCTGTCACAGGTCCCTCCACTTCTCACCGCATATGCTCCAGTCTCCTGAGCTTCTGGGGTTCAGAAAGCGCCATGGCCATCTGCACCACTGGACCTCTTTACGTTCGTGCAGTTTGCTCCGTCCGGGTTTCTTGCCTCCCCTGCCCCTGTCCACCTGGCAAACGCTCATCCACGAAAGCTCGCATTGCCGGGGATAACCCCCAGCCGCACCATTTGGTACCCTACACCTTTTTCGGTGTTCCCACCTATTTCCTGCATTACAGTCCTTTATAATTTATTTGCCCCCCTACGAGACTGTGAGCTTCTTGAGAGCAGGGGCTGTGCTCCCTTCTCACGCCTCCATGGTGCTCCGTGGAAGGAAAGCCTTCTCCAGCCCGGAAGGCCACGGGACCCGGCAGAGGCGCAGCCTGGTGCGGGTGTGGGCGGAGGCAGGCTGCTGCAGTTGCCTGGAGCTCCAGAAGGTGGAGCCACACTCCGCTGTTGTGGGGCGCTAGTGGACGTGGACTGGCATCCTGTCACTGCCAGCAACCGGTCAGCGGGATCTTGGCCCCCAGCGTGGAGGCCTGCGCCGGTCTAGGCTTGTCCAGGGGGAGCCGCTAGCACCCGAGCACTTACTGTGTGCTGGGTTAAGCACTTCTAATGGGTGGCTCATTGGATCCTCACAAGAGCTGTAAGGTAAGTACTATTGTAACTGGTTTTACTACTGGGGAAACAGCTCTGAGTTACTATGTGCCAGAGCTGGGATTTATATCCAGATCTGACTCCGGCTACATCTGAAATTAAGGCATGGCTGTACCTCTGGGAGGCTGGGGGTGGCCAGGTTCAGGCTCCAGGACTGAGAATGCAGAGACAGCAAAGAGGTTCTTGCTCTCCCAGGCTGTTCATATTATTCTATAATTTGTTCTTTTCCCTTAATAGATGGTGAACATCTTTCCATATTGTAGTGGTTTTAAAGTATGTCTACAAATTCTTTGATACTCCTCCCACAAAAGGTAGAGCCTGATCCCCCCACCCCTTGAATATTGAATAGAATGTGGCAGGAGTGATGCTGAATGACAGGCTAGATTAGGAAGGTGATACTCAGCATATGAAAATCCAAGCTCTTTCTTGGGATGCATGCCTTGGAATCCCTTGGCTTTGCTGAGAGATCTCATGCTGGAGAGATCACCTGGAGGGGCAGGGGCAGGAGGGGGGAGGGAAGAAGGGAGAGACAGATGCCCAAAGAGTCTTCACAGTACAGTGCTACCTGAGAATGAGCAAGCCTTAAGGTAATTCCAGTGCCCAGCTTTGAGGCTGGTACCAAATGGTGCAGAGACAAGCTCTCCTTGCCAAACCCTCACAGACTGCAGACCGGTGAGCAAAATACAGGTCAGCTCTTCCTTGACTTATGATGAGGTTGTGTCCTGATAAACCCATTGTAAGTTGAAAATATAAATTGAAATGCATTTAAAACACCTATCAAACACCATAGCTTAGCCTAGCCCACCTTAAACATGCTGAGAACACTCACACTAGCCTACAGTGGGGCAAAATCATCTGACGCAAAGCCCATTTTATAATAAAGTGTTGACTATGTCATGTAATTCATTAATACCGAAAGTGACAAACAATGGTTGCGTGTATCCGTTGTTGACCCCCCTGATCGTGTGGCTGGCGGGGAGCTGCAGCATCACGAGAGGATCGTACTGCACCTGGCGAGCCTGGGAAAAGATCCAAATTCCAAATTTGAAGTACAGTTTCCACCAAATGTGTCTTGTTTTTGCACCATGGTAAAGTCAAAAAATCTTAAGTTGGAACTAACATGTTGGTTACTGCCTGTAACTGCTGCTAATATTTAAGCTTCAGGCTGGGGATAGCTTGTTACTCAGCATTAGCTAACTGAAATAGATGTCAGCAAGGACAGTGGTGTGCCCTAGTTTGAATTCCATGATGTAGGTGTATCAATTTGTACAGTCATTGGACAACTGAACTCCCAGTATTTTATTTATGTGAAAAAATATTCTTATTCATGTGGAGGTTTACAGATCTCTAACACAGATATCAGTCCTTTGTCTTCGACAGTTGTCACCTTCATCTAGCATTTTGGGATGGTGGGGTGTTGTCTCATCCACCTGGATCAGTCCCTCCATGCTGTAGCTGTATTGTTGGTCTACAGTGTGTCAGGCATGTTCTAAGCGTCATGAAGGAACCAGATGATACCTCTGACTTCATGGAGCTTTTGTTCTTGTGGGGAGATAGACAATAAAGGTGTGAAATGGGTAAAATCCGGCCCCATTGCTGTGAGTGTGGAAAGAAAGGAGGGGAAAGGTTTCAAGCAATGAAGACAGCCTCTTGGAGGTCAGCTTCCAAGGAACCATAGGCTTCATTCTAATTTTTTTTTCTTTTAGTTTTAAATTTTGAAATGGCTTCCTGTTTGACTTCTGGGAGAAGAATGAAGGCATTTTGCCTGAGAACATGGCAGTTTGAAGATTGGCTTCTGGTTATAATTTCTTCGCTCAGTTGTCTGTGTCTGATAACTTCTTTAGGAGAAATCCCTAGAGGTGGAACGTTTGAGATTCAGAGTAGTTGGAATTTTAAAAAAGATTTTTATGTATTTATTTGAGAGAGAGCACATGCACAAGTTGGGGGAAGGCAGAGGGAGAGGGAGAAACAGACTCCCGCTGAGCATGGAGCCTGACATGGGGCTTGATCCCAGGACCCTAAGATCAGGACCTGAGCTGAAGGCAGACGCTTCTTAACCAACTGAGCCACCCAGATACCCCAGAGTAGTTGGAATTTTAAGGTCATTTCTGCATAGACCCAAGCTCCCACTGAAGGGTCTGCTGACTTACACTCCTCCCAGTGATGCAAGCCAGGGCTTCACCACAGGGTGCCTGGATGTCCGAGCCCTAGTGGGTTCCAGAGGGTGCTCTGCTGGGTTTGAGCACTTTCTGTGTTTGCCTCGTTTTGTGACAAGCCCTGGACTGCATTAGACGTTGCCATTGTTTTCCATTAGAGCCAATCTGATTCAGGGGGAATAGTATCTCTTTGATGTTGTGGTTTGCATTTCTTTAATTATCAGTGAGGGTTAATACTTTTCATATGCTGATTATCCAATTGCGTTTCTTCTTTTGTGACTTTTCTTATTCTTGTCCCTGACTCATTGCACTGCTGGGACCATTGCTTTTTTTCGATTTTTAAGTACTACCTAGAAGTTACCAGCAGAGGGCAGCAGTGCACCAGGGTGCTGAGGAAATGGTGTTGGACCCTGAAGCTCAACAGTGTTATTTTGAACAAAGGCAAAGCCTGGGTCCTGGGATGTTGACATCAATGGACTTGCGGGGAACTTAGAACAGTCAAGATGGTTAATTTCCTATACAAATCGAGTTATTCATCTGAAATGGGTGGGTTTGGAACAAGAAGATGACTTTTGAAAGGCCAAGACTGTATGTCCCAGAGTGGTAAATGAATTCTGTCTGGTAGGAGACACCCAGGAGCTCTTAGACAAGGGCTGTCATTGTGGCACTGTGAGTCCCAGGTTGCTGCCAGAGTAAGGGTGTGCGTGTGTGTGCGTGTGTGTGTGTGCGCACGCACATATGCATGCACATGCCCTCCCCATCCTCCAGAAATATAGAACACAATTGCATGTATGCTAGCCTCTCTCTGTGAGCTGTCTTGTTCTGTCCTCAATCTCACTGAGAAATTGAAGCAGCTTAATAGGGAGGGCCTGGTGATGCTGCTGAAATGTGGAATTGTGAAGGGCAGGGGACCCGTGAATGCTGCCCCAGCCTCCTAGCCCCTAGGAGCTAGATGAGCATCAGGGCGATAGGAAGCCCTGAAATCATATGCAGACCTATCAAGCACTTACATATCTTCTTTAAAAAACATTTAGGGCGCCTGGGTGGCTCAGTTGGGTAAGCGACTGCCTTCGGCTCAGGTCATGATCCTGGAGTCCCGGGATCGAGTCCCACATCGGGCTCCCTGCTCAGCGGGGAGTCTGCTTCTCCCTCTGACCCTCCTCCCTCTCATGCTCTCTGTCTCTCATTGTCTCTCTCGCAAATAAATAAAATCTTAAAAAAAAAATTAAAAAAATAAAAATAAAAATAAAAAACATTTAATTTTGGGGCACCTAGGTGGCTCAGTCTGCCTTCGGCTCAGGTCATGGTCCTGGGGTCCTGGGATTGAGCTCTGCATCGGGCTCCCTGCTCTGCGGGAAGCCTGCTTCTCCCTCTCCCACTCCCCCCTGCTTGTGTTCCCTCTCTCGCTGTGTCTCTGTCAAATAAATAAAATCTTTAAAAAATAAATAAATAGGGCGCCTGGGTGGCTCAGTTGGTTAAGCGACTGCCTTCAGCTCAGGTCATGATCCCAGGGTCCTGGGATCGAGTCCCATGTCGGGCTCCCGGCTCAGCGGGGAGCCTGCTTCTCCCTCTGACCCTCTCCTCTCTCATGCTGTTTCTCTCTCGCTCGCTCTCTAATAAATAAATAAATAAAATCTTAAAAAAATAAAAAATAAATAAATAACATTTAATTTTGAGATAATTTTAGATTCCACTATAGAAGTAGTTGCAAAAATAGTAGCGACCCTGTGTACCTTTCACCCAGTTCCACCAGTGCTAACATCTCTCTTAACTTTAGTATAATATCTAAACCAGGAATTGACATTGGTACAATCCAGGCCTTATTCAGGTGCCATGACCTTTACATGCATTTGTGTGTGCGCATGACATTGCTGAGCTGCGTGAGCGGTCCTAGGCCATCATCTTTTGGAATTCTTGTTGTGCGCAAAAAGTATAGCCATATTTGTTTAAGTCATTGTTAGTAGCATTTTGTTACTTGCAGCTATAACATTCCTAATATACCTCCAGTTGCAAGTGTGGGAAACCTGTTGCAAACTTGCTCAATTTAAAGAAAAGAAAAAAAAAAAGGAAGGGGGGAATATTGGTTCATGTAATAAAATCCAGAGGAATGACTAAACTGGCCTCCAGAGGCTCAGAATGTCGTCAGAAAACTTGCTCCATGGGGCGCCTGGGTGGCTCAGTTGGTTAAGCACCTGACTCTTGGTTTCGGCTCAGGTCATGATCTCTTGGTGTTGGGCTCCATGCTCAGCGGGGAGTCTGCTTGAGATTCTTTCCCCCTCCGTCTTCCCCCTCCCTGCTCCTCCCCCTGCTTGTGCACACGTGCTCTCTCTCTCAAATAAAATCTTTAAAAAAAAAGAAAAAGAAAGAAAGGAACTTGCTCCATTTCTCTGCAATGTCCATGGCTCTGCACGCTTTTGAGTTCTGGCTTTATTCTCAGGGCACCTTCCCTCAAGATCAAGAGAAGCTGTAGCAGTCCTACACCTTGGATCCTCACTGCAGGTCGCTCGGAAGTGAGGGACTCCGGGGCTTTCATCACTCCCTACAGCAGTTGTAAGGCTCATTCTAATTGGACCAGCCTGGGTCAGGTGCCCCTCTCTCAACCAATCACGGGCCAAGGGAATGACATTCAGTGATTGGCCTGTGCCTGGACTCCTAACCCCTCCTTGAACACCTGGAGATAGGGATATTTTATTGGTTTAATCTAAGCTTAAACTGGAGATGAGGTGATCCTACCCTGACCACATGGGAGAAGGGAGGTGTCTGAAAAGAAATTTGAGGTGCTACTAAGAGTGGGAGGGGACATAGAGGCTGGACAGCAAACTGCCCGGGTCTACTACCTCCAGCGTAGGGTGTCCCTCTCTGGTCCAATCAGCTGTGACTGGGAGGACAGAATCATATAGTACAGGCATGTCTACCCGGATGGGGGTGCAGTTCTGACATAAAGGAGTTGACAGCTGGACCACAATAGTGGTTCCTGCCTCCGGACACTGTTCTGCAGGTCTCCATGTGCCTCAGGCCTTTAAGCTGGTTGTGACATCTCTAGGCATCCCCACTGGCCAGGGGCCCGGCGGGCCACCTAAGAGATGCTATGGTTGAGACAGGGTCTTGCGTTTCAGCTGCATATGCTAGGCAGTGCTTAGGATGTATTTAGATAGGAAATCCCACCTCCACGCGCCACCCCATCCACACTGCGTTCACTGGCTGCCCATTGTGTCCTCAGGCTGTCCAGTACAGACCTCACTTTCCTGCTGTACTCTTCCCTACCCCCACCATGAAGTCCACCCAGTCCAAATGGGCACAGAGGTCTTCAGAGAGAGACTTTCCCGTGGCAAGGTGGCTTCTATTCTCTCTCAATAGCCAGGCTTTTGGAAAAGCTCAAGATTTCCTGAAGTGTGCTATTTGTACCATGGTGTTAAGTGACATGTGCATCAATTTTTTTAACATTCCTTTTTATTTATTATTTTTTTAAAGATTTATTTATTTGGGAGAGAGAGCAGGAGGGAGGGGCAGAGGGAGAGGGAGAGAGAGTCTTAAGCAGACTCTGTGCTCAGTGCGAGCCTGTCGCTTTATTCCATCTCATGATCCTGAGATCACGACCCCAGCCAAAACCAAGCCAGGTCGCTTAACTGCACCACCCAGGCACCCCAACATTCCTTTTTAAATCTTTTTACTTAAAAAATCTTTTTACTTAAAACTCTTTTGAAATAGAGATATAGAAATATGCAAAACAAAGGTAGAGCTTAATGAAGTATTATAAGGCAAGCACCCTAAATGCTCTTGTAACACAAGAGGTAGAACGTCGCAGCCACCCCAGCAGCTCCTCCACGTTCCTGGGCCTAATCACAGTCATGTCCCCCCCGACCCCCGCCGCCAAGAGTAACCACTGCCTGGTTTTTATAGTAACCACTTCCTTGTGTTTCTTTATAGTTTCAGCATCCAAGTGTGCATCTCTAGAAACTATGGTTCAGTCTTGCCCACTTTTTTTTTTTTAAGATTTATTTATTTGAGAGAGCAAGCGAGCGCATGAGCGCATGGGAGAGGCAGGGGGAGAGGGAGACAGAATCTCAAGCAGAGTCCTCGCTGAGTGTGGAGCCTGACACAGGGCTTGATCTCATGACCCTAAGCCAAAACCAAGACTTGGATGTTTAACTGACTGTGCCAACCAGGCACCCCAGTCTTGCCCACTTTTAAAAATACATCTTTACCTCTCTTTAATCTTCAGAATCTCCTCTTATCCCTCTCCTTTCCTTTCATTTTATCTGTTGAAGAATCCAAGCCCTTGGACTGTAGCGTTTCCCACTGTCTGGGGTTTGTTTGCTGCCCGCTCCTGGGACAGTTCCATATGCTCTGCTGCCCTTTGTATTTGCTGCTCATTGTCCACTGGATCTAGAAGCTTGATGAGACTCGGTATCTGTCTTTTTGGCAAGACTCTAGGTGGTGATGTGTTCCTTCATCAGGGGCCACATAATGTCAGGCTGCCACTCCCTTTGTGGTGTTTCTAGCTACGGATGCTCAGTTCCTAGATTCATTAATTCACTGGGGATCCAAGATGGTGACATATATTGTTTTCATTGTGCTATGATTCACATTTTATTGCTTATTAATTTTGTGATTCCACACAATTTATAAGTAAATAGGCTTTGAGAAAATGTCTTGAGAGTGTTAAACAGATGATGGCATTGTTGATGAGACTGTTCAGTGTTCCACATGAGGTAATGAAAAGAACCACAGCTGCCACCACTACCAAATGATGATATTTTAATTCCATCATTTCTTTTTCATTTATTTGCTGGATTTCTTTATAAACAGATGCTTCCTCTCATCTACCATGAGGTTACCCAGTGGTATAGCTCATGTAGAAGAGGCAGGATAAATGCTTCCTTTATTCCCTATATTTATCAGTTTGCAGAATAATAAGCTCCTTCCTTATTATCCTCTGCAGGTGACCAAGTTCATTTTTTCAGTATCATCATGAACTCACAGATTTAAATGAATTTGATGAGTTTCAATTTGTTGCAATTATTACAATGTTCAAAGCTCAAATTGCCCTATCTTTGGTCAGTGGGAACCCCTGTGGGTTGGCTTCTGGGTTCTTTTGACATTACCCTAGTCTACATATAGCCTATCCATGATGGCTTGCATGCCTCCATTTATGTCAGGATGGTCCAGACGCCTTTTGTACATTTTCTCCTCCTGCTGTCAGTCATTTCTCCGTGCAGCCCTGACTTTTAGTGGGAAATGGCCTTTTGTGACCACAATGTGGACTCCAGGGATGCTCACTGCTATGAATTGGTCCTTGTTTCCAGGCGTTTTGAATGGACAGAGCTCTTAGGTATAGATAGAATGATAGATTAAATACCTCACAAGTTCATACTGTTTTTCCAATTATATTTCAGGACTATGGATTTTTTATTTAATCTTTTAAAAAATTACAGCTGTCTCTTCTTTCTTCCACACTGAGCATCCTGATTTTAGGACACAGGGGACGATAGTTAAAATAGCTCATAATTACTCATTTGTTTTAGGCAACATTACACACACAGCAGGGAATATCAGTACTAATGCTGCTACCAGCAGAATGATAACTGAGAAGAGTTTAAAAGTTCTTGTGCTCGCTCCAGCAGGGCACAGCATAAAACTGGAATGATACTGAGGAGATTAGCATGGCCTCTACACAAGGATGACACACAAATTCATGAAGTGTTCCATATTAAAAAAAAAAAAAGTTTGTACCCCAATGTTTATAGCTGTTCTGTAGCTACATCAATAGAGCTTATACTCTTCATATACCATATTCTCTGCCTTTTAAGCCTCATATAGTTTTGGTTCTACCAGTAACTATGTATTTAATGCTGTCTGCTAGTTCTTATGCTGATGTAGCTAGTAATTTTGGCAGTCTGAGTCTTGTTCTCTAGTAAATTCTTCAGGAAGTGCTCATGGGAACAGTATTCCCTGAGTTCTTGTACACTGATAACAGTGTGTACCTTTTACACTTGAAAGTCAGTTTTCTTGAATATAAATTCCTTGGCTCACACTTCTGCCTTAGATAGCTCACACCATTTTTTTTTGGATACAAAGAAGTGCTGTTGAAAAATCTGATGATAATCTAATTTTCTTTCCCTTGTAAGTCACTTGTTCTTCTTCACTTCGATTATTAAAGGATTCCCCCTCCCTTAATATCCAGTCAATTTACTAAAATATGTCTTGGTGTTGCTCATTCTGAGTCAGTTTTCTCAAGCATATTGTATTCTTTTTTAACATACATGCACCAGTTACTCATCTATTGATTCTCGGCTTCCAAAACCATCTTCACTGTCTGCTCTGCAATAATGGAGCTGCACCCCATAGCTATTTCTCCTTTGAGAGTTAAACTTTGTCAGTAGAGCGTGCTGTCGGGGACTAGAGGAGGAAGGGGTTTCTCTTCTTGACTCTAGCGTGCCTCATGCATAAGCCTATGCAGTGCCTGCCTTGCATGGAGCTCTCAGCTCCAGCAGAGCCTGGTGGTCTGCAGCACAGGGCAGTACCCATGGAAAACTTCCCTTGGCATTCCCTTGGGTGGTTTCAGCTTCAGCAAACTTCTCCACCATCCAGTGAGTCACAGCTGTGTCACCTTCCAAGGTCTTGGCATCAGTTCTGAGGAAGGGAGGACCTTTTCTTGGTACCTCTGTCTCAGACCTGGGTGTAGAGATTTTGCCCTTTATCTGCTACTTCTGCATTCTTTAAAGTTCCTTTTAGTCTTTACTGGCCATTCCCTCCATTATTCCTACCTCCTGTTATGGTTAGTAATCCCTGATATGAAACTTTCCTGTTCAAATTCCTTTGTGGTTTCTTTCTCCTACATGGATCCTGACTAATGCAACGTAGTATCAAATCACTGCCCTCCTGCACTCCCCCCCCCCTTTTTCTAATTTCAGGGAAATTTCCTTGAATTTTAGTTTCTAGTATTTGTTCTGTTCCCTTGTTATGAGTTTCAGTTTCAGGCACTCCTTTGACTATTTCCTATATTTGTCATTTTCTTTTGAACTCCTTTATGTGTACTTCTCACATTTTATTTCTCATGAACATCATCTGATTTGCTCTTGTATTTTTTCTAATTTAGTCTTCATACCTGAAATTATTGTTTCTTTATTTCTAAATTTGTCCTAAGTGCTATTGTCTCACTTCTGAGTTTTTCTAATTATGATTTTTGTAATTTCTTTTTTCTTGACTTGGAGTAATTGGTATAGTTTCACTTATTGTCTGTACGGATGTTATTCTGCTTCTTATTCTCTTTTTGTATTTTTCTTACACTTTGGGTGGGATTTTTAATTTTTTTCTTTATGTTAAATTAGTTCTCTGAACTTTTGGAATGGGGTGGGTTGAGGAAGATTTCCTAACTTCTATAATTTTAATATAGTGTTTTTTGAAAAGAATTATTAGGGGGGTCCTGGGTGATGCAGTTGGTTAAGCACCTGACTCGGTTTTGGCTCAGGTCGTAACCTCCGTGTCATGAGAATGAGCCCCATGTCAGGCTCCATGTTTAGTGTGGAGCCTGCTTAAGACTTCCTCTACCTCTGTCCCTCCCCGCTGCCCTCTCTCTCTCTCTCTCAAATAAATAAATAAATCTTTAAAAAAAGAGAATTATTAGAACTGATAACAAGTTCAACAAGGTTGCAGGATACAGGATTAATATACAAAAACCAGTTGTATTTCTGTACACTTGCAATGCACAATCTGAAAATAAAATTTAAAAAAATTCATTTACAATAACACCAAAAGGAATGAAATGAATTAACTTTGACAACAGAAGTGTAAAACTTATACTCTTTTTAAAAAGATGTATTTATCTTGGAAGGGGCAGAGGGAAAGGGAGAGAGAATCCCAAGGTGAGTCTGCAATGAAGTGCAGAGCCCCATGTGGGGCTTGATCCCACAACCCCAAGACCATGACCTGAGCTGAAACCAAGAGTTGGACACTCAACCGGCTCTGCCACCCCAATGCCCCAGAAGTATAAAACTTACACTCTTAAAACTACAGAATATTGTTGAATTTTAAAATTCCAAATAAATGGAAAGACATCCTATGTTCATGGATAGAAAGACTTAACATTCTTAAAATGGTAATATTCCCTCAATTGATCTGCAGACTCAATGCAATTTCTGTCAGAATTCCAGCTGACAGAATTCCAGTTCTTTGCAGAAATTGACAAACTGATCCTAAAATTCATATGGAAACTCAAGAGGCCTAGAACACCAAAAATATCTTGAAACAGAAGAAATTTGGAGGACTTTACAATTTCAAAATTTAATTAAAAAAAACAAAAACAAAAACAGTGATTAAGACAATGTGGTAGTGGCATAAAGATAGGCATATAGATCAATGGAATAGAATTCAGAGTCCATAAATAAACCTCAGATTTGCAGTCGACTGATTTTTGACAAGGGTGCCAAGACAATCCATGGGGGAAAGAATAGCTTGGTTGTGTGTGTGTGTGTGTGTGTGTGTTTCAGTTTGTTTGTTTTGCAGATCTCATTGGCTTTATTAAGTGATTCATGAATCACACAGCATCCCATCTGGTAAGTAGAAGGGCACTACCAGAATAGGGTTTTTAACAAATGATACTTATGAGACAACTGGATATCCACATGCAAAAAAATTGAAGTTGTATATCTACCTCACACTAGATACAAAATTAACCCCAAATGAATCCTAGACCTAAATATAAGAGCTAAAACTATAAAATTCTTATAAAAAATAGAGATAAATCTTTGTCACCTCGGACACTCAGACAAAAAATAGGTAAATTGGACTTCATCAAAATTAAAAGTTTTGTGCTAAAGACACCAACAAGAAAGTTAAAAGACAACCTACTGAACAGGAGAAAAGATTTATAAATTATGTATCTGATAAGGGACTAGTATCTAGACTATATAGAGAACTCTTATAACTGAATAACAAAAAGACATATAACTTAACTGTGGTATAGTAAGAAAGATACTTGGTCCTTGTTCTCAATTCCTGGCACAGAGCTCCTAAAACTCTTGGAATTTCCTGAGTGATAAGGGTGATAGGAGTGTCTTTTTTTTTTTTTTAAGATTTTATTTATTTATTTGACAGAGAGAGAGACAGCGAGAGAGGGAACACAAGCAGGGGGAGTGGGAGAGGGAGAAGCAGGCTTCCCGCTGAGCAGAGAGCCCGATGCGGGGCTCGATCCCAGGACTCTGGGATCATGGCCTGAGCCAAAGGCATACCCTTAACGATTGAGCCACCCAGGCGCCCCAGGAGTGTCTTTTTTTCTAATGAGTTGACTCTTTGTCCACCTCGAGGTAGCTTCAGGACAGGGGCTGGTTCCCAGAAAGACCAAGCCTTGATTAATAGCTTGGAACGTTCAACTCCACCCCCCAACCTCCAGGGAGGGGAGAGGGGCTGGAGATTGAGATAATCACCAATGGCACAGTCATGCCTACATAATAAAACCTCCACAAGAACCCCTAAATGACAGGGTTCAAGAGCTTCTGAGTAGGTGAACACATCCACATGTCAGGAGGATGGCACAGCCCAACTCCATGAGGACAGAGGCTCCTGTGCTCAGGACTCGTTGGGATTTTCCTGAGCTTTATGAGGTATCCTAGCAAATTATTGAACCTAGGGTGGGTGGGAACCCCTGACTTTTCACCAAGTTGGACAGAGGTGTAGGTAACCTGGATGCAATACTTGTAGCTGGCTTCTAAAGTGGGGGCAGTCTTGTGGTCCTGAGCTCTTAAACCTGTGGAGTCTGATGCTAACTCTAGGTAGTATTAGAGTACGATTGAATTATTGGACATCCAGTTGGTGTTGCAGAGTTGGAGAAGTGAGGTTGGAAAAGATACCATGTATCTGGTGTCAGGAGGGAAAAATACCTCTCACCAATTAAAAAATGGGTAAAAGGGGGCACCTGGGTGGCTCAGTCGTTAAGTGTCTGCCTTCGGCTCAGGTCGTGATCCCAGGGTCCTGGGATCGAGCCCCACATCGGGCTCCCTGCTCCACGGGAAGCCTGCTTCTCCCTCTCCTACTCCCCCTGCTTGTGTTTGCTCTCTCGCTCTGTCTCTCTCTGTCAAATAAATAAACAAAATCTTTAAAAAAAAAAATGGGTAAAAGATCTAAATAGACATTTTTCAAAGAAGATATACAGAGGCCAATACACATGAAAAGATGCTCAACAGCATTTATCAGAGAAATGCTGAGAAATCAAAACCACAATGAGATACCACTCCACACCCACTAAAATTGCTATAATCAAAAAGACAGATAATAACAAGTGTTGGTAAGAATGTGGAGAAATTGGAGCCCTCATACACTGTGGGTGGTAATGTAAAATGGTGCAGCCACTTTGGAAAATGGCCTGGTAGTTCCTCAAGAAGTTCCACATAGAGTTACCATTTGACCCAGCAATTTCACTCCTAGGTATATACCAAGAGATGGAAACCTATGTCCATACAGAAACCTAATACAGATGTTAGCCATTCTTTCTGTTGGGTATTGTGGTGCTCAGGCATGGGTCAGGCTGAGTCCTGACCGGGGGTATTCTTACCAGTTTTTTTTTTTAATTTTAAAAATTTATTTATTTGAGAGAGAGAGAGCATGAGCTGGGGGGAGGAGCAGAGGGAGAGAGACAAGCAGACTCCGCACTGAGCTTGGAGTCTGACATGGGGCTCGATCGCATGACCCTGAGATCATGACCTGAGCTGAAACCAAGAGGCAGATGCTTAACTGAGCCACCCAGGTGCCCCATTACCAGGCTCTTTTTGATGACTCTTGGAGGGCAATCTTTTCTCCCCTTCTTGCACATTTTTGGAGAGTTGGGAAAAGCCTTATTGTAAGCCCCAAGGAGTACAATCAAACACTAATCTGTAACTAATCTACCTCTACAGCAGGGCCTCTGGGCATGGGACCTGAAAAGCGATGATGATCATACGAAATCAATAAGTATGGCTACAGGCATGTGCGCGTCTCACTGTTTGGTCAAGCATCCCAAAGGGACAGGAGGGTGATGATCAGTCTTTCTCTGCCATGAGTGAATCTGTGGGCCTCCACATTGCAAAGTGAGTTTTTTAGTGAGTGCTCTAACACAGGAACGGCAGACCGTGGGCGGCTGTCCACCCATTTGGGCTTTCCTCTAAGAGTCAGCTGGGGGAGGCTTAAATTCCATGCAGGAGATACTTATTCAGAAACATTAGTCAGTCCTGACATTCCATGACCTCATAAAAATGCTAACACCCTTTTTCTTATCCACATGTAACCTTAGAAAAAATTAACCTGGCCTCAGCCATAATTTATATGGGCAAATAATACCCTGCTTATACTTTAACACTGTCATCGAGAAACTTCCTTATCTTTGTCACTAAATGACACACCAAAAGTTTATTATCTGCTACTGAAGATTTGTTTTTATGGCTCTTAGAAGATGTATGGCTCTCCGACACCGACAGGAGAGTCAGACAGCTACAGAACAAGAGCCCAACTTCCACCGAGAATGTAGCTGGGCCTGATGCTCAGTGAATATTGTTTTTCACTGCCTCCTCCCGAGTGGGAAATGCCCGAAGTCACATCCAGGAGTTAACAGCCAGGACCACTTTCCAAGCTCGGGGATTGCAAGGCCCCGATGGTGGCCAGTCCTCTGTCCCCACCTGCCTCCCACCCCTGCCGTTTATGTCCCCTCTCCCAGCCCAGACCTTCACCTCCCCGGGAGAAGACTCGGGGAAAGTTGTGTCTCTTTATTTTTCCAGATGTGCTTCAGAATCATTTGGGCATGTTTCCTAAAAATTTCCATCGAGATTTTGATTGACATTACTTTAAATATATACATCAATATGAAAAGAAACATCAGGGGCGCCTGGGTGGCTCAGTTGGTTGGGCGACTGCCTTCGGCTCGGGTCATGATCCTTGAGTCCTGGGATCGGGTCCCACATCGGGTTCCCTGCTCGGCGGGGAGTCTGCTTCTCCCTCTGACCCTCCCCGCTCTCATGTGCTCTCTCTCATTCTCTCTCTCTCAAATAAAAAAAAAAAAAAAAAGAAAGAAACATCATTACAACATTGAGTCTTATCATGAGCATGACATGTCTTTGTATTTTCTGGTCTTTTATAACTCTCAGTTTTTATTTGTTTCTGCACAATTTATTGTTAAGCTAATTCTTTTTTTTTTATTTAAGATTTTATTTATTTATTAGAGAGAGAGACAGCGAGAGTGGGAACACAAGCAGGGGGAGTGGGAGAGGGAGAAGCAGGCTCCCCGCTGAGCAGGGACCCCAATGCAGGGCTCCATCCCAGAACCCTGGGACCATGACCTGAGCCGAAGGCAGACGCTTAACGACTGAGCCACTTAGGCGCCTCTGTTGAGCTAATTCTTAAGTATTTTCCTTTTACAGTTGCTATGGTCTATAGGGGTCTGCCCCCACCCTTTTGTTTTCTAGCTGTTGGTGTAGAGGAAAGGAATTGATTTGTGAATTATTTTATATCTGTTCACCTTAACTAAACTCTTATTAGTCCTAAGAATTCAATTTTTCATTTGATTATTTTAGGAATAAAGTCACATTATCAACAAATGATCATTCTATCTCCTGCCTTTCCCTTCCCTTCCTCGAGCTGAACCTCTTTCTCAGCTGTTTCTTATTGTGTTCGGCAGAGCAGATCCTTTCTTAAGTAAACCTTTCGTTAGGGAAGACATTTAGGACTCCACAGAATATTTAAAGAACAAAACCATGAAAATGACATATCTCAATTTCTGGGATGCTGCCAATGCAGTACTTAGAGGAGATTTATTGCTCCCAGTGCTTATATTACAGAGAGGAAAAAAAGAGAAAGAGTAAATCAAGTCCATACCTGATGAACTTTGTTCCCTTTAAGTTACAAACCAAGAGAAAGGAGAAAAAGGAAGTAGTAAATTTAAACAAAATGGAGGAAGAAGAGAATTGATAAATTTAATCAAAAGCACGTGGGAGGAGATGGCCCTTCTGCAGAATGGGGCAAAGCGGCGCAGGAGGGAGGAAGGGGCCCAGCCCTTCCTGGCAGCCTGCTCCTCCTTCCCATCAGATACCTGGGGGCAGGTGGGCTTGGGTGCAGGTGACCCTGTGGCCACCCACTGGCTGTGGACTCTTGACTGGAGTTCTTACCCCAGTGAATACCCCAGAAGGACTTGGGGTGGGGCAGAGAATGCTCAAAATCAGGAAAGCACCCGGCAGATCCTGCATCCAGGGAGAGGGAAGCACAAAGCTTGAGGCGAGTGCACCCTATCATGAGGCTTACACCCATACTTTGTCAATCCACCTAGTCTTACCCTGCCTATAGGGTCTTCCTTTCCCTCTGTCTTACCTGTTTTTAATAAAAAAAAAAACAAACCAAAAAACTAAAAAACTAAATTTCATCTTGATAGAGAAAAGGGCAAGATCTTGGTTTTGCCTGCCCTCAAGCCAGAGCATTTGGGGATCAAATACCACAGGCTGGGGAAAGTGGGGGCACACAGGTGACAAGTGTGGGCACAAAGAGGGGAGACTGGCTATTGGAGGATTTAATATTATGTTTATTTGAAGGGGAACTTCCTTTACAGTCAGTCTTAAAAAAATAAGCCATTAGCCAAATTCTAAAAAGGAGGGAATGCAAATTAATATACTGTGAAAATAGGAATGAACTAATACAAAACATGTTTTACAAGCAAAATGAGGGGATCAGATTCTCAGCAATCTGTATGTTTTTGTAACAAAATAGAAATTAATATTTTCCCAGGGGCTCATCATCTATTCCCTTCAACTCAATGTAATATGCAGCAATTTTTTTTTAATAGAGAAGAAAAAGCTCCCAGCTGCTTTTTTGAACAAGCCGAAACAGGAGGACATCTTAGAGTCGATCTGGGTCTGCTGAGAGTCACTGGGTGGCCCCTTTGTTTTGCAGTGGAAGGAGAGTGGGCTCTCATTTTCCAGGTGGGGGTCAGTGAGGAACAGGCTTAGCAGATGCAGGCCTCCCTGGTGTGCAGAGTTCTGGCACACACCAACTAAGAGCCCCCGGGGAGGGAAGATCTAAGACCCCAGCCCCTTCTCCCTGAGATTTGAAGTGAGGGAGGCCCATGGGGTCATCTAGTGGACTCTGGCCAAGGTTGCTGGGCTGACAGGGCAGTGCTGTTCCAGGCACCGCGTGGGCGGAGGCTGGGCGTCCCCGGTTCAGCCACCCTGCTGGTGTGGAGGTTTGGGCAGAATCCCAAGCTCATGAAGGTGACCTAAGGAAACTGAGGACTTGGAGGTCAGATGAGGGCCGGGGCAAACAGGGGCATCTCTGCGGTGTGGTCCATAGCATTCTGCAGATTTGGGGACCCGTTCTCAGCAGTGACACTGGGTGGCAGCATCGAGACAAAGATGGCAGTGGTTCTCTTTGCTTGGTGGCAGGTGCGTGTTGGGGAGGCCTCAAGATGGAAGGGCAGAACTTCCTGCTAATAGGAGCTTGTAGACACATAATTAGAAATTCAGAGAGATGTGACTCCTTTTTTTTTTTCTTAAAGATTTTATCTATTTATTTGACAGAGAGGCACAGAGAGAGAGGCAACACAAGCAGGGGGAGTGGGAGAGGGAGAAGCAGGCTTCCCGCCGAGCAGGGAGCCTGATGCAGGGCCCGACCCCAGGGCCCTGGGATCATGACCTGAGCTGAAGGCAGACGCTTAGCGACGGAGCCACCCAGGCTAAGCCGTTGAAGCAGGTCATGTTGTTCCTCTCCATGCACTTAACACTATATATTAATTTTTAGTACTTTGCAAAATCAAGTTAGTTTGGGCAGCTTTAAGGAGGGAAACGGGGGTGCCTGGGTGGCTCATTCGGTTAAGCATTGGACTCTTGATTTCTGCTCAGGTCATGATCTCGGGGTCCCGTGATTGAGCCCCACGTAGGGCTCCCTACTCAGCACAGAGTCGGCTTGTCCTACCTCTGCTCCTTCCCCTGCTCACTCTCTCTTTCTGTGAAATAAATAAATCTAAGTTTCAAAGTTTTAGAACAGGACATTTTCTCTATGGTCAAATATATCTCCCAGTTGGCTTACTTGCAGCAATGCCAGCTACCCTAACAAATAAACCGCGCGGTCCGTGGGGCTCGAGCGCGGTCGGAGGTCCAAAGCAGGTGTTGTGCTTGGCAGGCTGGCTCCCCTCTCTGCACTGATTCTTGGGCCCTGGTCGCTGCCACCTGCTCTCTTCAACATGTCACTTCTAGGGTCACCATGCTTGTCCTCATTAAGCTGACTGAGGGGCGAAGAACATAAAGGATCACACATGGGAGCTTCCCATGGGCCAGGCCTAGAAGAGACACCAGTCCCTTCGGCCCACATTCCTTTGATGGGAACTGTCACGTGGTCTCACCTAACTGCAAAGGAGGCTGGGAAGTGAAGTCCAGCGATGCCTGGGAGAAGAGGAAATCATCGTTTGTATCCCAGACATGACCACTGATTATCACAAGAGACCCAGGTTGCCCCTCACAAGAGTTGAACTGGAAATGCCAAGTTCAGTGTGAAAATGTCAAAGTCCTTGAAACATGTTTTGTTTTGTTTTGGATGAATGAGTAAGTGAATAGTACATTTCTCTTGTAGGGAAATGAGTTTAAAATTGTGATTCTTGCACCAAACTCACCAGCAGTACTGAAGTTTGCTCCCTCATGCTCTGCTTTGACAGTCTTTCATTTCTGTTGTCCTGAGAATTGGGGTCAAAGAGCACGATACATTCTTCACTGCTCACCTATGAACCATTGCTCTGAGGATTCTTTTTTTTTTTAAAGATTTTATTTATTTATTTGAGAGAGAGAATGAGAGACAGAGAGCACGAGAGGGAAGAGGGTCAGAGGGAGAAGCAGACTCCCCGCTGAGCAGGGAGCCCGATGTGGGACTCAATCCCAAGACTCCAGGATCATGACCTGAGCCGAAGGCAGTTGCTTAACCAACTGAGCCACCCAGGCGCCCGCTCTGAGGATTCTTCACAACCACTCCTGTGTCATCTGCCCGGTGATGTGCACACTCGTGCAGCTTTGGTCCCTCGAGGTGATCGGGGCATCAGAGGCCGAGCTGAGAGGCGATGTCAGTGCTGGGTACAGGTTGGGTGGCCCTCACACAGCCTGCAAGTGCCGAATGGGGCTGTCCAGGAGTTTGTGTGTGATTACCTCTGTGCTCTCCCCGAAAATACCTGGAGGAACTTTGCAAAGGGAGAGGGTCCTTGGGAGTAAATCGGGTTGTCCCCGTGGGCATACAGGTAACTTCCATGACTGTGATGAGGGCTGGTGGGGTCTGAGAAAACAGGCCACATACAATCCAGAATGCATTCATCTTGTGGGTGGTACTGTGGTCCCTTCAAGGCATTTATCCCCTGATGAAGACACCTCGGGGCCATTTAATTTCCTCCTGACAAATGCGTGTATCCTCTTAGCCCTTGGGTCAACAAGGCTCTGGCTTTCACCCCAACAGGAAGTCCTGTCTCTGTTGCTGCATTTGCTACATGTCCCACCCAGGAGACACTCAGGAGTTGGTACTGATTGACTTCTGCGTGATGCTGTGGGCTGCGCACCTACTCTGTGCCAGGCACCTGCTGGGTGCTCAGTGGACACGATTCCCCAGTCCTTGCGACCTGCTGCAGGACAGGTTCTGGGGCAGATTCTTCTGGTTCTAGAAACAAGAGGCTCCTCCCAGCTCCTCAGGCAGTGGGTGTTCTTGAGGGATCCAGAAGCCCCCAGGAGCTCTGTCTTCTGGGGTATTTTCTAAATAGATCTTTTGTACTATTTTACTGCATGTGTTGGTTGGTGAAAGGGGTTTACCTCACAGGAATGCGAGCTCTTCGACTCAATGTTTTTATAGTGTTAAAAATCCTCTAGGTCTCCATCATCAGCAACTTCCCCTGTGTACCTCTCTCTCTCTCTCTTTTTTTAAGATTTTATTTATTTATTTGACAGAGAGAGAGACAGCGAGAGAGGGAACACAAGCAGGGGGAGTGGGAGAGGGAGAAGCAGACTTCCCATGGAGCAGGGAGTCCGATGAGGGGCTCAATCCCAGGACCCCGGGATCATGACCTGAGCCGAAGGCAGATGCTTAACCCACTGAACCACCCAGGCGCCCCTCCCTGTATACCTCTCTTGACAGCCTGCAGCCTCCTGGACATTTGAAGAGGTGCCTCCAACATGCCCTGATTCCATTTTGGGGGTCCTTTCTCCACCTCCTCCAAACTCGGCCTCCTCATTGTGCCGAGCTGTTTAATTTTCCTTCTCCCTGGGGTCTGGGCCTCCCTGGACAGCCCCAAACCCATTAATATTCTCTGCTAAACAGATTATCTGTTTAGCACACATGTTGGAAGTACTGAGGAGCTACCAGCACCTTCTCTTTCTGTCCTGCTTTTCTTTCTCCCTTCCCCACAAGCCCGCACAAGGGGAGGAGAGCTGTGTAAAGGTTTTGTTTTTCCCCACTGATATGAAGTGGGCTGCCTCCTTCATCCCCTCCCCACCCCAGGCAAACATGACAGCAGCCTCCTGTTTTCTTTTATAATAGGATGGAGCAGTGTCCCCCCAGCATTCCCAACACAGGAACCATGGTGTACCCGCCCCCTGGAGATGAGTTGTGGATTCAAGGCAGCTCTAGGACCAGGATTCAGTCATCTGATAAAAAGATGGTCTGGGGCTTCCCTGCCAGGCTCCATCACTGCCTACGGAGACCCAGCTGCCGCCCCCCCCCAGCCCTGTGCCAGGTCCCTGGCCCATTGCCCCCTCCTCCCCCTGGCAGCTGCCGTGATTTGCTGCTCATTTTTCCCAGTTCATGTTTCTGAAAGGGAATCTGATTGGCCTAATTCCTTTCCACTCTCCTTTCCTGCCAGCCACTCATAGGTCAGATGCCCACCCTGGCCAAGCAGCTGTGGTCAGGGTAGTACAGAACCCCACAACCTCAGGAGGGACCGAGGGAGCGGGCATTTCCTGCTGCTGCAGGGATGGACCTTGTAGTAGAGTCCCCTATTTTGCCCAAAGTCATACAGCTAAGGGTCAGAGGCAAGATGCAAATCCAAGTCTGTTCATGCCAAAGCCACTTAACCATCACCCCCTTGTCCTGCATTTACCTGTCAAAGGTAGAGGTGGGAGAGGGATTCTTTGGCCAGGACTAAAATATGGCCAGAATGGTGGACATCGCTCCTCTAGTAGATACATTTACAACCCCCCTATCAAGAGGAGTTATGAAGCCCTTAAACAAAAAAAACCTCACACTGCAGGATAATGCAAGAAAAGAAGCCAACAAATCATTACTCCAATTTTTGAAAAGTGGTGTGAATTGCATATTAAAAAGTCAAGGGAATGGGGTGAGGTCATCTTAAAATGGCAGAAGGCCCCTCAAATTAGAGCCAGCTGTGCTCAGGCCCCACACCTGGCTGCACACACGGGCCAGTCCTCGTGACAGACGAGTTAGGAATGGAATAGAAACCATCCCGGGGACCCACAGGAAATGCAAGTCCCTCACCAGGTAGGAGCTGAAGTAGGAACGTGAGGATATGAGCAGCCATTTCAACTCTCCACAGTTCAACACTTTAGAGAAATCCTCCAGGGGTTTTAAAGCTTTCCATCCTTGTGTTTTATTTTATGAATTTTAGAAATCGCCTTCTCCCAGTCTCTTTCTCCTCCTTGGGCCTCATGATTACTTCCTGTCCCAGGCACCTGCAAAATAGTCCCAGTTTCCCCCGATTAAGACCTCTGAGTATATTTCCTAAGTCCCTCCAGGGAGCTCTGTACCTGGGGCATCGTCTTTGAACGAGTATTCATGGAAGGATCTCATGATTCCAACCAAGATTACTTGGGTTTGAATCCTGATTCTAATTTTCACCAGCCTAGGGAGCTAGTGTCTATGCCTTGGTTTTCTCATCTGTAAAATGGGGATAAGAATAGTAACCACCTAATAAGGATTGTTGTGGGGATTCCATGAGATGATTTATGTTAATTATTGGAACAGTGCCCAGCACATAGTAACTGCTTTATAAATATTAGCTATTTTACTGTAAAGTAGAAGATAGGAAAGGAGTTAAATGACATTTTTTTGGATAACAAACCTTAGCCATTTTGGCCATTCCAGAGAAAGGCATAGAAAGGAATGCCATGGGACTGCCTGGGCTGGGGCTTAGGGTATCCTTACTGGCATCTCCTTCTTGGTCTTAGTCCCCTCCAAACATCATGGCTGAGAGTGACTCTATGAACTGTTGTCTGCTACCCTTGCAATGTTATATTCCAGTGCTCTTCTATCCCTTTGTCATGGGTACTTGTTTTGTGGCTCATTCAATATCCATTGCCCCATTTTAACAGCCCTTAATCTCTTTGAGGAGATTCACCCCTATCCCATTGGGTGCTGTCTTTGGGAAGCAGTAGATCAGGAAGTTCCCAACCTGATTGCTGGAGAGACCAAAGGGGTCTTCAGAGCCCATCACAGAACTCAGACTGCCCAGCCCATGACTCCTTGGGTCAGAGGACCCACACTCCATCCACCAGAGTCTCCTGGGACTCTGAGAAACGAGGGGCAAGTAGAGAGACACAGGACGGAAAAGAAAAGAGTCAATGTTGACCATCGCAGACGCAGTGCCGCCCTGGCCCCTGATCTGTGTTTGAGCTTGTTTTTCTGCTTTCCCCTCGGCCTTCTGAGTTATCTGACAGCCTTCCTATATGCTTCCTCCTGGCTAGATTCACAGACTCCCTTGTATGCAACCAAAGACATCTAACACTCATTTGTTGAATTTTATTGGGAACTATTCAATTTCACAGCTCTGACAGATTAAAGGGATGAAGGCCACTCTTGGTTTCTAAATCACTCCTGACCCACAAATTGGAATCCAGATGGAAGGTCGTGGAATAATGAAAAGGTTCTGAACTTATGTTTGTATTCTGATTCTTGTTCATCTGCTTAGAATGCTTTGAAGTGATCTCTCAGGCCTGCTCTCTCTCTCTAAAAACCTTCCACATGTCACGTCATCCTGGTCAGGAATCACTGGACCTGTCAGGCAGAGTGTCAAAAACTGGCCCATGGAACAGTGATCAAATATATAACCTTGCTTACCAACACCAGAATCTCCTTGACACTCAGCTTTCTTCTTCCTTCCTGGCACTTTGCAAACTTACTCCCTTCTTTCCATTTCAGGCCTGCCCTCCTGTATGCTCATCTCAGGGTCTTTGGCCTCTGGTCTCAACCCCTCCCAAGTCCATCATGCTTGTGGCAGATGGGGCCATCTGAGCACTAGAAGACTCATGATGGATGGAGCTGGAGGAGATCTTGAAAAGCAACCAGGACAACGATTTTCTGTGGAGGAGGGGGACATTGAGGGTCTTCAAGACTAAATGCCTTGCAGAGTTAGAACCCAGGACCTCCGAACCTTCTTCAGCACTCCTATTATACCATATGGCCACCCATGAAACAGGAGCTAAAGTTGTTGGAGAAGTTAGTTGGTGTTGGTGGTAATCAAATCATTGTTTCCAATCTTACATCCATGTTCTTGCTTTGAGATGCTCAGTTGCCTCCCACTAGAGTAAGCAGAGTGTATTTCTCTGCTCTGTGAATGTTGGGCTTGGCCAAGTGACTTGTTCTGACAAATGGAATCAGAGCAGAAGTGACAGTTCCAAAGAGCATGTGTGATGCTACCCACATCACACTTTCTGCTGCACTTTTCCTGTTTTCCCAGTGTGGGAAAAACATACTCCAGGTGGCCCCCAGTCCCAGAAGGAGAGACATGGAGGAAAACTAAGTGGAACCCAGAGCCTGAAGTAGAGCTGCTTCAGACAACCTGCAGCTCTAGACGATCACTGCTCTAAGCCACTGCCGAGGCTGAGCGGGTTTGTTACCCAGCAAGACTCAGCAGGAACCTGCCTGATACACTGTGCTCAAGCTCAAAGGATGAACGCAGTGTGAACAGTGGAGTGCACAGCTCCAGACGTCCCACAAGCTGCTGCCCGAATGGACTTCTTAAGTTCCTCCTGCTCTCCTCGGCTCTGCAGTGAGGGCTCTTCTCACCTGAAAGGCAACCAGCACTTCAACCTCCTCTCCCTCTTCTTCCCTTTACTAACCTTCCATTCCATCTGTACAACAGGCCCATTCCTGCCCCTCACTCCTCTAGTCCTCAACTTCAGGAAGACAGCCGGCCCCAGGCCATTCATCCCTCCTCTCTCTGAACACAGATCATCAGAGAGCACAGCGAGCTCAGTGATTCTCCTTCACTCTCACACACTCTCCATCATCCTGGTGCCCTACCCTGGTGCCCCATCCTGCCCCTTCTCTCCCTCTGCGTTAGAAATAGTGTCCCCACAGCCCCACCTGCTCCTAACCCAGACCCTTTTACATGCAGTCCTGGCAGGCCTGTGTCACCCCCAAGCCACCGCCGGGCATCCTCCCTGGTCCATCCTCATGTTAACAGGACCTAGGTGACCCCTGGAGGAGAGGATGTTGGAAGCCATGGGAAAAAGACCTCACAGGGTGACCAAAACAAAGAGAGGAGGCCAGGTAGCCTTGGGGCTTTGACAAGACTGACTTGGATGCTAGGCCGAGTTTGTTAGCTGAAGCTGTGTGAGAACTTGTGGAAGAAGGCCCGGCGAACCCCAGCTGAACGCTCAGGAAGGCCCTTTTCTCCCTGGTGGGTGGACATCCAGAAGTCAATCCATGCAAAGGAGCGGAGAGAGAGAATCTGCCTCATCACAGCAAAGGAAAGTAGCCACCTAATTTTTTGCCCAATGGTTCACTGAAAATATTTTACTAAAGGACACTTTTCCTAACTGGCAAGAGTGGTCTAGAAGTGGATCACTCAAGTCATGGAGGGAGTCCTTTTGAGGCCAGAGCAGTTCCTGACGCCCTGACTCAGAACATCAAAACCACCACCGGAAAACCTGAACACGCAAGACCACAGTCTCCAATTTAGTTGAGAGAACCTGCCGCCCTCCGGGGCCCAAAGCCAGAGAATGTGCCGGAGAAGAGTTTTATTGCAGGGACCTAAATTTAACCAGCTGGAGCTCTTTTTAAACAATCATCCTATTCATATATTTAAAATAAATTGTGCATCTTTTAGCAAGCAGTCAGCGTTTCATTATTAAGATGGAAGATGGAACAGAGTGTTCTTGGCTGGGTTGGTCCCAGAGTCCCAGGCTCCTTTTCAGGACTTCTCAGCATGTGGTAGAGACATTTATTAAGGTAAATGTGTTTCGGGCCTGACAGATTGGAAGCCCACATACCTACCCAGCAAGCTTCTGCCAGCCAACTGAGTGGCACATAGTGAAGCCTTTCCGAAGTGATGTCATATCTCCTGACATTCTACCAGGCTCCTGGAGGGAGTGAGGAACTTAGAGACCAAAGGGAGGTTTTAGAATGCTCAATGGATTTACCAAAATCTGTTGGTAAGAGTTATTAAAATGCTACCCAGAGCTACGATAATTAAAATAGCGTGAAACGGTTAAAAAAGAATGTTTCAAAAACAGACTTTAGGATCCATAGGAAGTCAACATATATTAAAGGGTAAACTAGGAGAACATGCCTTGAAAAGATCAACAAATGATGAAGCCTTCCGGCAAATTTTACAAAGAAAAAGTACACATAATTAGGCATGAATATGGAGAAATAACCCTTGAGACAGCCCCTGATACCCAAACCTGACAAATCAGCACAAAAAGATAATACGGATCAATCTTTCGCCTGAATATCTTAAATAAAATATTAGCACATCTGATTCATCAGCACATCAAGCCAGTTTTATTATAAGAGTGCAAGAGTAGTTAAAAATTTGGGAAATTTGGTCTTGTAATTTATTACATTAATAGGATAAAAGTAAAAAAAAAAACCCTTAAACATAATTATCTTCAGTGCCCCTCAAACTTTTTAGTGCATGTAAGAATTACCTGGGGTTCCTGTAAACTTGCAGATTCTGATTCAGTATGTCTGGGGCTGAGTGTATGCATTTCTGACAAGCTCTTGGATGCTGCCCATGCTGGTAGTTTAAGGAGCCCACTCTTAGGACAAGAAATGCAGAATCTCAAGCCCCACACCTCCTGAGTCACAATCTGCATTTTATCAAGATTGCCGGGTGATTTGTGTGCGCATTAAAGTTTGGGAAGCAAAGCTCCAGCTCAATCCTTCTCACCCCTGGGTAGATATTATAATTACCAGAAGAGCTTTTTTAAAATGCTGAGGCCTAGGCTCCACTCTGGACCAATTAAATCGGAATCTAGGTGAGAGGGCACATAGGCAAGAGTATTTTTAAAGATTTCAGGTGATTCTTTTTTTTTTTTTTTAAGATTTTATTTATTTGAGGGGCCCCTGGGTGGCTCAGTCGTTAAGCGTCTGCCTTCGGCTCAGGTCATGATCCCAGGGTCCTGGGATCGAGCCTCGCATCGGGCTCCCTGCCCAGCGGGAAGCCTGCTTCTCCCTCTCCCACTCTCCCTGCTTGTGTTCCTGCTCTCGCTGTGTCTCTGTCAGATAAATGAAATCTTAAAAAAAAAAAAGATTTTATTTATTTATTTGAGGGAGAGAGCATGAGCAGGGAGAAGGGGGTGGAGAGGGAGAAGCAGACTCCCGCCCAGCAGGGAACCTGACACTTGGGTCCATCCCAGGACCCTGGGATCAGGACCTGAGCCGAAGGCAGAAGCTTAACCGATTGAGCCACCCAAGCACCCCTCCAGGTGAAGCCAGTATTGAGAGCCACTGACCTAAGCACATGCTGAAAACACACTAGATATTATTCAACATCCATTTCTGACCAAAATGCTCAGAATTCTAAAAACAGGCATATGATTCCTTAGCATGGTTGAAAGTATTTATCAGAAACCAACAGCAAACATTGTACTTCAAGGAAAAACAGAGGCAACCTCATTAACTCAAGAACAAAACAGAAATACCCAGAAATCACCCAGAAGTATCCAGCAACTATTCAAAAGCTCTAGATGCTTCAGATGATTAAATTTGGTAAGAAACAGAAAGTTGAGGGTAAATTGAAAAATAAAAGACAGACCATGAAATGTCCAAATAATATGATTGTCCACCTAAAAAGTAACATCAGCTTAACAGAGTATTAAAACAATAAGAAACATATGTGATGTGTCCAGATACAAAGTAAATAAACAAAAATCAAGAGCCTTTTCATATATCAGAAATGAGTTGGGAAATATGATTTTTTAAAGAACCCTTTAACAATAAGAACCACATATAAAATATATCCTAAAATAACTTCATAAAAAATGTGTATGGCACATTTACCAAAATGATAACAGTTTACCAAAGAAGCTTGAGTAAGTGAAGAGATACATCCTCTTTATGGATGGAAAGTCTTAATAATAGAGAAATGTCAGTGGTACCCCAAATTAATGAATACATTTAATACAATTCCTATTATGAGTCTGATGAAATTTTAAAAAAAATTTATAAAGGTGTTCTAAAATTCATCTGGAAGAATTATATAAGGCACAGAAAAGCAATTTTTGGAAACAAGGATGAAATGAGAAGGAGACTTGCCTTGTTAGATATTTTTAGATGAGGTATAATTTACATACGATATGATAATACACTTTAAATTACAATTAGATATGTTTTGACAAAGGTATACACTCTTGTAACCGCCAACCCCGCCAAAATATAGGACGTCTTCACAAAAGGTCCCATGTGACCCGTTAGGGTTGACCTCCCAAATCCACTCCCCCATGCTAGGCCTGATGGAGGCAACCACTGGTTAGTTTTCTGTCGCGATAGATTAGTTTCACCTGTTCTAGGATTTCATTGACGTGGAATCTTACAGGATGTTCTCTTCTGTGCCCAGCTTCTTTCACTCAGATTGATGTCTTAGATTCACCCCCTATAAAGGCCCTTCTATTGAACCTATGATGATCAAAATTGTGTCATGCTGTCATAGACATAAGTAGACTGAGCAGAACAGAACACGGTCCAGATCTGACTGTAAGTTTGGGTGGGAGTTTAGTAGCTGAAAAAAAAAAATGGCATTTAAGATCAGTCTAGAGGGTACAGGTTAGCCAATAAATGACCTTGGGGCAACTGACTCATCACTGGGGGAAAATGATTAGATTCCCCACTGTTTCTATTATCCTGAAATAAATGACAGGTGGATCAAATAATTAAATATAAAAATCTATCGGGGCACCTGGGTGGCTCAGTGGGTTAAGTGTCTTTATTTATTTATTTATTTATTATTTATTTTTTTAAAGATTTTATTTATTTATTTGACAGAGAAAGACACAGCGAGAGAGGGAACACAAACGGGGAGTGGGAGAGGGAGAAGCAGAATATAATGCAGGCTCCTGGCAGAGCAGGGAGCCCAATGCGGGACTCGATCCTGGCACTCCAGGATCATGACCCTAGCCGAAGGCAGTCGCTTAACCAACTGAGCCACCCAGGTGCCCTGTCTTTTTTTTTTTTTTTAAAGATTTTATTTATTTATTTGACAGAGAGAGACACAGCCAGAGAGGGAACACAAGCAGGGGGAGGGGAGAGGGAGAAGCAGGCTTCCCGCCGAGTGGGGAGCCTGATGCGGGGCTCGATCCCAGGACCCTGGGATCATGACCTGAGCCAAAGGCAGATGCTTAACGACTGAGCACCCAGGCGCCCCCTATCTTTTTTTTTTTTTTAAGATTTTATTTATATGAGAGAGAGAGAGAGCACAGCAAGGGGAGGGGCAGAGGGAGAGGGAGAAGCAGACTACCTGCTGAGTGGGGAGCCTGGCACGGGGGCTCAGCCCCAGGACCCCGAGATCACAACCTGAGCCGAAGTCAGATGCTTAATCGACTGAGCCACCCAGGCGCCCCAAGCATCTGACTCTTGATTTCAGCTCAAGTCATGATCTCAGGGTCGTGAGATGGAACCTGCTGCTTAAGATTCTCTCTCCCTCTCCCCCTCCCTACACCCCCATCCTCCCTAAAAAAATCGATCAGAGAAGAAAAATATAGGTAAAATATTTTATAATCGTAAAGTTGGAGAGCTCTCTTTAAGCACTGATCAAAAACCAATGCTTACATATATATGTTTACATACCTTTATATGTATATATATATACACACACACCTCTATCTACCTATCTATCATCTATCTATCTATATCTAAAATAAAAAATTGATAAACTTGACCTACAGAAAAATGTAAAATGTCCATCTGGCAAATAAAATCATCTGGGAAAAAGTAATTGCAACATATATGACAGGTAAGGAGTAAATATGTTAACTAGATAAAAAGTTACTGAAAATCAGTTAGTAAGCAAACTCCCAAGAGAAAAATAGGCAGAGGAAGAAAATATCACTCACTAAGGTAGAAATCCAAATGGCCAATAAACATAAGCAGTGGGGTTCAAGGAAATACAAATGATAATTAACTATCTGATTAACTCCTGTTTAGCTATCTGATTGACTTTTTAAAAATTAAGATATTTGGGGCACCTGGTGGCTCAGTCGTTAAGCGTCGGCCTTCGGCTCAGGTCATGATCCCAGGGTTCTGGGATCGAGCCCTGCATCGGGCTCCCTGCTCTGCCAGGAGCCTGCTTCTCCCTCTCCCACTCCCCCTGCTTGTGTTCCCTCTCTCACTGTGTCTCTCTCTGTCAAATAAATAAGTAAAATCTTAAAAAAAAAATAAAAATTAAGATATTCATTTTGGGTATGATCAGACATGAGTATTTTTTAGGATGGCTTAGTTTTGAGTGGTGTTTTATAATGTGCTCTCACATGTATTGATCTTCATGGCAACTCTGAAGTAGAAGAGTGAGGTGTTAGCATTAATTTTACAAATGAGGAGTCCTAGGTTCAGTGAACTTTCTTGATGTCAGAGAGATAATAAGTAGTAAAATCAGGGGTTAACTTGTGGTTTTCTGGAATAAAAAAAAAAGTTATGTAAGTAATCTCTACATCCAACATGGGGCTCAAACTCATGACACATTGATCAAGAGTGCATGCTCTTCCCACTGAGCCAGCCGGGCACCCCTGAATTTTTATTACATCATGCCTTTCTTAGAGCTAATATGGTTAGCTTTTTTCTTTTTTTTAAAGATTTTTTTATTTATCTGACAAAGACAGCGAGAGAGGGAACACAAGCAGGGGAAGCGGGCGAGGGAGAAGCAGGCCTCTTGCCAAGCAGGGAGCTCGATGCGGGGCTTGATCCCAGGACCCTGAGATCATGACCCGAGCCGAAGGGAGTTGCCCAACCAACTGAGCCACCCAGGTGCCCCTGGTTAGCTTTTTTTCTAATGAATTTCCATCAGTTCAAAGGTTTCAGAATTATTAGTGCAAATATATTATGCTCTCATTTCAGGGAAGAGACATTTAATGCCGTAGGGATCTCCAATCTTGTTTCTTAATAAAACATTAAATCCACTTAAGGGAAGCCACAATTGATAGAGGAGATATCTTAAAAAGAAGGTGAAAATGACTGCATTATATTCTTCTTTAGTATTGCGAGGACACTGTGAGCTATAACACTAAAGACGTTTTCAGGTATTTTTAAAATTTGTAAAAACTGATCAGTTAATTAGTTAATTGACTCCTTCGACAAGTATGTATTGAGTACGTACTAGGCGACAGGCACTTTTCTCGATGCTGGGGATGCAGGGATGAGCATGACAGGCAAAAATCACTCTCTGTGTAGAGCTCAGATTCTAAATTTATTTTTAATGTACGATAAAATAATGTTTGTTCTAGTTTAAGGATAAAATACATGACTGTGTTGCTAATGTTTTAAATGAACCAAATAGCATGAAGGCAGATAATTTAATAAACACACATCAGAGTTTAGAGTACCCGAGGATGTTCACCATCTTTGCCTGAAAATTAAACTTAGAATTTTAAAAATGTCAGGGTGCCTTGTTAGAGGTTAAGTTTATATTTTGTTTCTCTTATTCTTTTTTTTTTTTTTTAAAGATTTTATTTATTTATTTGACAGAGAGAGACACAGCGAGAGAGGGAACACAAGCAGGGGGAGTGGGAGAGGGAGAAGCAGGCTTCCCACGGAGCAGGGAGCCCGATGTGGGGCTCGATCCCTGGACCCTGGGATCATGACCTGGGCCGAAGGCAGACGCTTAACGACTGAGCCACCCAGGCACCCCTGTTTCTCTTATTCTTAAGAAGTTGCCAGAAAGCCTCCTTGAACTCATTGACAGCAGATAAACTTAGAAGCACAGGACAGGACATCTGTGCCCCTGGCCTGAGTTTGTATTTAGGAGAGGGGACGACATAAGAACGCTCTGATCTCAGGCGAGGGGACGTGACAATGGTCTGGGCAAAGGGACTATAATCAGAACCTCTTGTTTCAAAGGTTAAAAGAAAAAAAATCTGAGCAATCCCTTGGAGAATCCCTGAGGGAAACAGAGGACCTTAGTTGTAGGGCTTCTGGGAGGTTGGCCTCAGCACAACTCAGGGTGGGGGGGCTGAGGTCCTGGGCCTGCTCGCCCCGGGGGTGTGGTCATCAGTGTGCCCCAGACAGAGGCCGCCTGCCTGGGGGGGCTCTGCCGGCTCCAGGGGGCGCGGGCCAGAGCTCCAGACTGGACTCCTGCCTTCCCGCGGGCCGGGCCTCCGTGTCCCCAGCAGGCTGCTGCAGGGCGCGGTGCTCTCCAAGCTCCCAGAGCATACCCTGGCCCTGGAGGGTCTCGGGGATCACACGGAGGAGAATCTATACTAGGGCCGGGGACCCCAACATCTGTCCGCAGCCTGGGGGCACGGAAGGAAGCCAGGAGGACGCTAGTTACTTCGTGATTGAAAACATCTTATTTTTTTAAAACACTAATTACTGGCTCAAGTAAGGCAAAAAGCTGGGTGACAGAGCAAGAATGTGACAAAGCGTTCCGCTCCGGTGTGCAAGTACGCACGAGCTTGGCGTGTGCGCGTCGGAGGAGGGGGCATGTCTCTTGGCCCCTCGGACTTGATGAACGCTCGGCTTGGGGTCTGTTCCATGCCCCGAGGAGTCGTGCACTAGACGTCTGCACGTCTAACACGACCTGCTTTCCCCAGGCCACTGCGAGTGTGGACCCTGCTCTGCACGCCGGCTCGAAGTGTGCAGCCCAGGCCTTTCCTTACCCCCCCCAACCCCCCAAAGCCCTCCCACGAGGAGGAGGATTTACATTCTCAGCAAAACCGACTTCAAATGGATGCTGCTTGTGTCCCCGCCCCTCTTCCTCCTTTGTTGGCACCGATGACCCCCGGCCTGAGCCACCGTGCCAGTACCCCCCCAGCTTCCCTGTCCCCCCTCTCTCCATCCTCCCGCTCCTCCTCTCAGACGGAACAACTCAGCCAGCTCTGATGACCGACGCCTGTCACCTTCCACGTTCCCCGAGCTCGCCTTTCCTCCAACACATCGAGGTGTTTTTCTGCACAAAGACAGCCCCTCTCCCAGGAGGGCTTCCGCCGACAACTGTTAAGCCAAGACCAAATTCACTTCCTTTCACCTAAGGTTGAACCTCGGAGTCAGGAAGCACAACTGGACAAGGGTGAGCTCCTTGACATCAGTCGTTTGTTTAAGAACCCCCCGATAAGAGGCAAACTATTTTACATAAGCCTCCGGAGATGTACTTGGAGTTTGTTAATGGTGGTTTTTTCCCCCAGAGGTTGAGGCTGTAAAAAACCCTTAAAATTCTATGGTGATTTGGGTCCTTTATTTTATTTATTTATTTATTTATTTTAAAGATTTTATTAATTTTTTTGACAGAGAGAGACAGCGAGACAGGGAACACAAGCAGGGAGAGTGGGGGAGGGAGAAGCAGGCTTCCCGCGGAGCAGGGAGCCCGATGTGGGGCTCGATCCCAGGACCCCGGGGATCATGACCTGAGCTGAAGGCAGATGCTTAACGACTGAGCCACCCAGGCACCCCGAATTGGGTCCTTTAAATGGAGAATTGCATGATAGGTGAATTATAGCTCAACTCAATAAAGCTGTTAGAAAATTTTCAAAATCCTGTGGCAGCTCTGAAATTTTCTCTCTCGACTAGCCAGGCTGTCATGGCATATTAGTTTTCTATTGCCGCTGTGACGAGTTACCGAAACTTTGTGGCTTAAAACCACACACATCTATCACACTGATCTTAGGTTAGAAGTCCAACATGGGGCTCACTGGGCTCGAATCAAAGTGTTGGCAGGGCAGCATTCCCTTCTGGAGACTTCAGGGGAAAATCTGTTTCCTGACTTTTCCAGCTTCTAGAAGTGCCCACATTTTCCTTGATTCATGACCCCTTCTTCCACCTTCAAAGCCCACAGTGTGCCTTTCTGTGCCTTTCTCCTCCTCCTCCTTGTCCTTCTTTTTTTTTTTTTTTTTAAAGTAGGCTCCACCCAGCATGGAACCCAGTGTAGGGCTCAAACTCACAACCCTGAGATCAAGACCTGAGCTGAGATCAAGAGTTGGACACTTAACTGACTGAGCCCCCAGGCACCCCTCTGTGCCTTTCTCCTGTAGTCACATCTCCCTCAGAGGGACTCATCTGCCTCCTTCCTCCATTCTTAAGGACCCTTGTGTTGACATTGGGCCCACCATATAATCCAGAATCATTTCCCCATCTCAAGGTCTGTACCCTTGAGATGTGATCACATCGGCAAAGTCCCTTTTGCCGGGTAAGGGGACATATTCATAGGTTCTGGAATTAGGATGTGGACTTTTTTTTTTTTTTAGATTTTTTTTTTTTACATATTTATGTATTTGACAGCGAGAGAGGGAACACAAGCAGGGGGAGTGGGAGAGGGAGAAGCAGGCTTCCTGTGGAGCAGGGAGCCCGATGCGGGGCTCGATCCCACATAACCTGAGCCAAAGGCAGACGCCCAACGACTGAGCCACCCAGGTGCCCCTAGGATGTGGACTTCTTGAAGGGGGTCATTATTCTGCCCCCATACATGGCAGGCACGGAGCTAATCTGGAAATGATGGGAGAGGCTGAGACTGTCTATAACCACACCACCCATCTCCAAAAGCAGCCAGTTGCTTTTGAGACACAGATCTTGGTGAGGGCCTGTGAGTAATTTCACTGAGGCGAGTCCAGAGCTCTTCTGAGCAGAGCTCAGAGTTATCTGGGGACCTGGGGGCAGGCAGGGCCAGACCTAGCGGGGGCCCAAGCTGGCCTGAGGGGAGAATGTAGGTTTTCCAGGACCCAGGAGGAGCACATGGGCCACAGGCAAGTTCAGCCCTGGCCTCTTGATGTGCTCTCCAGTGCTCTGGGGGTTGTCTCGTGGGTCACTGGGCCCCTGCAGGTATCTATGGGCGAGAACCATGTGCATAGGGAGGCTTTCAGCCGGTTGAGGTCGCTGGGCCACATGGTCGGGGCTGCCTGGCAGACTCCAGTCTGGGGAAGAGGCTGGAACTTCCAAGCTTCTGGAAGGGAAAGCTCACTTCCGGGATTGAGAACAGGGTGTCAGTCTGGGGCTGATGCAGCCGAGGCAGGGCCCCCAGCAGGTGCATGCACCTTTATGGACTAGCCACCTGTAGGCCCAAAGGTCTTCTCTGCCCTGGTCAGGGCCCAGCCCTCAGCAGCAAGAGGCCCACTTCCTGGGCATCTGCCAGAGCAGGAGTTCCCTCACCTCCCCAGTCTCAGTGGAAGGGGAGAGAATGTCCGTGGTACCCTGGTGAGGAAGCTGGGGGATTGGAGGCAGTTCCTTCATTCAGCCACCTTGAGGCCCTCCAGTAGTTCCATCCCCCAGGGGGATAGTCTGCTCTCCACTAGCACCTTCCCTCTGGTCACGTGGTGCGGAGCACTCACCAGTAGGCACTTCCCTTCTTCTCGTGCCCCCACCCGCTACAGGAAGGGGCAAGTGCCTTGCGCAGAGCCCAGATGGCTTATGTCGCTGCAGCCAGAGGAGAGCCAGCCACCGAGGCAGCCTGGCCATGGCAAGCTCCAGCCCTGGGAAGCAAGGAGAGTTGTACCCCAGCCCACCCAGCAGCTGGGACACTCACTTTGTGCAGCTTCCTTTGGGAAGGTGAATTCTGCCCCAAGCCAACCAAGTCCAAGTGGTCCTTGTGGGGATGGGGTGCCCATCACAAGACCCCTGAACTCTGGCCACAGGCAACTGCTCTGAGGTGGCTCCTTGACCCCAGCTAGGCTACCTGGGGTCCATCCTTGGGATTTTGCGCCCCCCTCCCAGCCCCCAGTTCCTCTCTGATGGTAATGCGGGGAGGTGAGAGGTATGGGAACTGCCAAGCTCATGATTCTAGCAGGCCTGAGAGGAAGTGGCTGACCCTTAGAGAGAAACAGAGACTTGATGCAGAGAAAGTCCCTGTGGCCTTGGCAATGCAGATTCTAGGTCCCACCCCCGCCCCCACAGCCTGTTTTCCCCTCCAGTCCCTGAGGGCTCCTCTCTGCAAAGCCAGTGGGAGCTGAGAGTCTCCTCACCTGCAGCCCCAAATCTGACCCATCAGCAGAGAAGCGGGGCAGGGGTGAACCCAGGTCTCAGAGCTCTTGGAGGAGCAGGGGGAGAAGCTGAGAGCAAGGGCCTAGGGCGGCCAGAGAAGTGGGGTCTGGAGCCCCCAGGCAGAGGGTGAGAGCCCTGGCCTGGAGGGATGAGCGGCTGCCCCAGGGGCCCAACCTATGTTGGCGAAGCGAGCACTGCAGGTTGGGGGCACAACCCTCCTGGTGGGGCCTTTGATGGAAGGCAATTAAAATGACAAAGAAGGGCCCAAGCTCTGAAGTGCCCAGACCAGCTTCACAAAAGTATCTGTGCCTGTCTCTTGAAAGGACATTGTGGTAACCCTTCTCCGACAAGACCGACGTGCTTTAGGTCTTTTTCGTTTTGCTAAAAAAAACCCAGAAGCTATAACCTTATTGCAAAAATTGGGGAAAACCAACAAAAAAGTCACCCATAAACTGTTGTTGAGATGTAGGAAAATGCTGGGTTTAATTAATTTCCTAGCATGCAGTTGAGTATGATAGATGCAAGGTGTTGGGATAAACCAACCTAAACCGGTGATTCTCAGTGTGGCCCCAGGGACGGCAGTGGCACCTGGGAACTGGTTAGAAATGCATATTCTCAGGCCCCACCTGGGGCTTTGCACATTAGAAATTGGGAGTCGGGTGCGTGCGCCCTTTTAGCTGGGAATCCCTCCCTGACTTTTGCAAGCCCATGCAGTCCTGCCACTTTCCCACCAGAGGGCACCAGTGGGCCGTGGTTCCCCCGTGGCAGCTTTTAGTTTCCCAAAGACTAGCAAGTATATTAAGGATATTAAGGCCTCGCCAGACTTTTCTTTCTTTTTTTTTTGTTTTTGAATAAAGAATGACTGTCACTATGTTGGCAATTGCTGACTAACCTTAAATGTCACCGTGTTTGGACCAAATTGTACTGTCGTTCTGTCCTTGCTTAACTGAGGACCCAGTGTGTTTTGGTGGTGGTGAGACTCCTTTGATAGTGCTTGTTTTGTTTGGAATGCACAGAAGTGCGAAAGCACTGGGGTCAGCAGCAAAGATGACCTCCTAGTAAAAGCTTCTATTCTATAAAAAGTAGGATACAGCTTCGCTGTGGCCCATCCCCTCCTTCTGCTTCTCCTGCAGGCCCCTACTTCCTGCCTCCAGGGGCAGATCCCCTGGGCTGAGAGCCTGGCTATCACCAGTGACGCTTCTCTCCCCGCCCTCTGGTTTCCTCTTTTTTGGTTATTTTCCAATCAATTGTGCGAGGTGCCTTTTATGTATGTGTACTCATTGGAAGTGTTCGATAGCTCGATGAATTTTGACAAATGTAGCCACCATCCCATTGATTTTTTTAAAAAATGAAACAGATCCATTTATTTGCTTCTCCCTCCCCGCCCTCCTTCGCCCCCCCCACCCCCCAAAACACAGTGTTTGGCTTTGGCTTTAGCACGAAAGGGCCTTTGAGTTTGCCATCAGAACAGCGCACTTCAGGCAGGGAAGGTTCTCTTGGTGGTGCCCTGAGGGCCTTCTTGAGAAATTCCCATAGAAGCACAGGGTCCAGGGCTGCCCGGGTGGCTCAGTCAGTTAAGTGTCGGACTCTTGATTTTGGCTCAGGTCATGATCTCGGGTTATGAGATCGAGCCCCGTGTTGGGCTCTGTGCTGAACGTGGAGCCTGCTTGAGATTCTCTCTCTCCCTCTCTCTCTGCCCCTGCCCCACTTGCTCGCTCGCACTCTCTCTCTCTCAAATAATAAATAAATAAATCTTAAGAAAAAAAGTCCATTTCTTGATTTCTCTCTCTATTTTTCCCTTTCCTTTTTTTTTGTTTCTTAAATTCCACATATGAGTGAAATCATATGCTGTTTGTCTTTCTCTGACTTATTTTGCTCAGCACGATACACTCTAGCTCCATCCATGTTGTTGCAAATGGCAAGACTTCATTCTTTCTTATGGCTGAGTAATATTCCATTGTAAATACATGCCACATCTTCTTTATCTGTTTTCCAATCGGTGGACACTTGCTTCCATAATTTGGCTATTGTAAATAATGCTGCAATAAACATAGGGGTGTGTGTATCCCTTTGAATTAGTGTTTTTGTATTTTGGGAGTAAATACCCAGTCATGTGATTACTGGATCATAGGGTAGTTCTAGTTTTAATTTTTGGAGGACCCTCCATATTGTTCTCCACAGTGGCTGCATCAGTCTGCATTCCCCCCAACGGTGCACGAGAGTGTCTTTTTCTCCACATCCTCGCCAACACCTGTTGTTTCTTGTGTTGTTGATTCGCTCCATTCTGACAGGTGTGAGGTGATATTTCACTGTAGTTTGTATAGGAAGTACATTTTAAAAGACAGACTGCATTTTCCGAACTGGCTAAAAGTCACTTCCATTAACTTACATGTTTTTTAAACTTGCTTGTTACTGAGCAGTTACCCAGGATTTGGCTGTAAACATGATGATTTATTCATCTGACAAATATTTATTGAGCACTTACCGTGTTTTAGAGTCTAGATGCTGGACTTGCAGTGTAAACAAGACAAAATCCTGCCCCTATGGAATTTACATTCTAGTGGGGAAGGCAGGCACTAAACAAAGAAGCACATAATATAAATGTCGGAAGAAAAACAAAGCCGGGTAAGAGGGTAACCAGTGCGTGGGGCAGTCAAGTGAGAAGGTATCCCAGAGAAGATGGTCAGGGAGGGCCTGGCTGAGGAGTTGGCATTTGAGCTGAGATCTGAGTAAGTGAATGCACCACAAGAATAGAGGGGGACACCGCTGGTCCAGACCGAGAGACCGGCAAGGGCAAAGTCCTGGGGCAGGAGTGGTCACGTGGGCTCATCCATGGGAGGAAGAGCAAGTCCGTGGTTTTCAGTCTATTCAGGCTTGTGAACCATCATCACAATCAGTTTGAGACTGTTTTCCTAACCCCAAAAAGAAATCGGATACCCGTTAACAGTCCCTCCCTATATCTCCTCACACTCCCACTGCGACCCTAGACAACCACTCAGAATGTACTTTCTGTCCCTATTGATGTGCCTGTTCTGGAACTTTTCACGTAGAGGGAACCATACGATACGTGACCTTTTGTGTCTGGCTTCTTTTACTTATGGCCTCATGTTTTTAAATTTCATTGGTGTTGTAAGCATGTGTCGTCCTTCCTTTACAGATGAATAATTTCCCACTGTATGGATATACCATTTTTACAAATGCATTCACCCGCTGATGGACATTTGGGTTGTTTCTACTTTTTTGGTGGTTATGAATAATGCTGCCATGAACATGTGTGTGCGTGCACATACACACATGCACACATATATACACACTTATATCTACATGCATACATATACCTTCCACCTCTTCATTGCATACAGTGCAAGTCCAACCAAAAGTACAGAGAATAAAAAGAGCCACCTGAAATCCCTCATCTAGGGATAATAGCCGTCACCATTTGGTAAAGATCCTGTCAGATGTCACCCCATCTCCAGCCTCAAAGAATGATCTCAACCTTCTCCTTGAGTTTAGGCCTAGTCTCCCCATTCCCACAGCTCATGGATCATGTAGGAGCTGACACCATTCCCTCCATCCCATCCCATGCCCCCCACCAGGCCTTCCGTGGAAAGGTGCTGAGGGCTCTTTGGGCTGGCGCACTTCATACGGGAGTGCGGGCCTATCCCGGGGCCTGGGAAGAAAGTATATATATACACAATCTTACAATTTCATTAACACAGAAGTGCTTGCATTTCATGTACAAATAAATAAGACACCCAAGATCTTACTGATGGGGTGCGTGAGCTCACAAACTGGAGCTACTTCACGGCATGGAAAGGAGGTAGATCCTGAGCAGCTCGGGCAGCCTCCTGGGGCCCAATCTGTTTTGGGCGGCGTGCCCCCAGGCGGCTGCTGCGGCAGTCTGCCGGCCCTGCGCTCTGCTCACACTCAGAATTCACACCAGGCCTGGGCCTTCTGCGCCCCGGAAGGATGTGTGAACCGAGCCCACAGACCAACGGACCTGAGCCCCAAGCCAGGAGAGGGAGTCCTGTAGCGCTTCCCAGGGCTCAGGGCTCAAGGCGCAGCCCGCGTCCCCCATCTCACCCTGAGCACCCACGCCTGGGGTCCATGGCCCAGTTCGCACGTGCGCCACAGGGCACCTCGCTCGCTCGACGCCCCCCCTCTCTGGCCCGCACTCAGCCCTGTCTGCCTTTGTCCCCTGGGAGCCCTTGATCGGTCCAGAGCTGTGGCGCCCCCTGGTGTCCATCCAGGTGTGGGGCGCCTTCTCTGACCCAGCTCAACACCTGGAACCTCGCTTTGGCCTCACGGGGCTCCCCGGCAGATTAAACAAAGGGGGTGAAGGCCTCCGAGAGAGGCCTTGGAGAGCCGGCCAGCCCGGGGGGTGACAAGTCTGTCCAGCTCCGGGTCTGCAGCTCCGCGGCCAGAGGAGCGATGCGCAGCCGCTGCGTGCTCCGCTCGGGGAGGCGGCGCGCGGGAAGGGAAGGGGGCGACACACACACACACACACACCCCATAACATACCCTGGGGCTGAAATGGAAACCCCAGACCTGCTGGAGCGCCCCACCCCACAAAGACCGTGGAGACAGACAGGCAGTGGGTAGAGAAGCCAGCCCAGGGAAAGGGATGGTGTGCAATGGGACCCCATCTGGGGAAGAGGGTTAGGGTCGAAGGTCTAAATATCTGATTGCAATGGGGCAACAAACAGAAAGCTGAAGGAATTTTGGAGAGAGGATGTTTTGGTGGTTTTAATGGTCCAGTTGAGGAGAGTGCCCTCAGATTATGTTAATTGAGATCCAGAAAGGACAGAGACCAGGGAAAAAGCAAATGGGCTAAATTCTTTGTCTCTCTTGTGAAGGAGCCTGCAGTTATTGTTTGTGATTTTGATTTTGATAATAATATAAATGTGGGTTTAGTAATTTTCATGAAAAAATAAATGGAACCACTAACAGAATTAAAAACAGGATGTCTACTTTCCAAATCATTGCAGAAGATAAAAGCAAACAAAACAGCATACAGAAAAAAAAATTAAATGTAAAGGAACAACAACAACAAAAAAATTAAAGAACCTTAAAAACAGAGTTAAAATGCAGACGAAGAAGTTGGCCCAAGAATAAGCAATAATGATGGCAAGAACAATCTAGTTTCCTCATTACATTCCAAAATGTCTCAAATTACATATATTTTAATCTAAAACTTGATAAACACACCTAAATAAAAAAAAAAAACACAGCAAGGGGAAGAATCCAAGTTTGCGCAAAGATATCAAGCACAAATAAAAATAAAGTTGGACTGATAATGTTCATATCAGATAAAAAAGACTTTACTAGGAAATACGGGGCATGCGATGTAAGAAGTCCTTAAATGACAGTGACACTTAGCCGTACTCAGAGATCAATATTCAATTACAAATTGAGAAAAGGTAGAGGGAAGTTGTTAAGAAAATCAATATAGATAACATTACTAAGTAAAAAAATATATGAGCAAAAATATACAGATCAGAAAATAGCAAAATAGTGGAATTAATTAAGAGCCTGTGTCCTGGTACCATGAAAAAGGGAAAAACATTCATGAAGCAGATAAACTTCTGCCCCTCGCAAATCTGAAATGTACTTTGTTGGCAAACAGTTCCTGGCTACAAAACTGTTTCTGGAGAGGGCCACACATACAGGAAGGTGTAGATGAGGACCCAAACTCACAGCACTCCGAAGTGACTGACAGACAATGTGATGTCAGAATCAGGACGAACCAGGAAGGATGGACCTTACTAAGGTACCAGAGAGAGAAACGCCTCCCAGCCTCAGCCTACAGCCTGTGAGACACCAGCAAGAGAGGGAGCAAGGAGGGGAGAGAGAGGTTGGGGTATTGCTCCCTGTTTTGGGGACATGTCCTGCACCATGGCCCAGCTCCCATGGGACACCCCCTCCACCCAGCTCCAACTCAGGGACAGCTTCCTCCTTTCCTCCCAGGGGAGGAAGTGGCCACCCCCTGGCTCCTTGGTGGCACCTGCCCACACCTCTGTGAGTAGTACCTTCAGTAAAGCCTCTTCATGTGAACCGTCTGAGTCAAATTCCATTTCTGATGGGACCCTCCCCACTTACATGGTCCCTAAGAGAGGGGGCTCCTCGGTCTGTCCCTTTTCAGGCTCCGAGCCTGTTCAGACATTGTCATCTCTCTGTCAAAGTCTTTTTTATCTGATATGAACATTATCAGTCCAACTTTATTTTTATTTGTGCTTGATATCTTTGCGCAAACTTGGATCTCTCTGATCACCCCAGAGGCTCCCTGCTCCTGTGCAGTCCATTTCGGACCACCCCTTCGGGGTCATGGCTATCACCGGAGGACCTCCCACGTCTTGGGTGTGTGGAGGGGCAGAGGTAGACTCCTAGAATCGCGTGCCTGGCCGAGGATCTGGAGATTCTGTCTCCTTAGTGCTCCCATCACCTCCATGGTAGGCGCAGGGATGGTACCTCTCTGGAGCCATACCTTCCAGGTGGTCCTGGCTGTCGTGGTCACCCCGCATGAGACAGAAGCTGTGGGTTCCCCAGGCAGCTTTGGAGGCAAGGTGCTTGGGGAGACGGGGGAGACCAAGACCCAGACGAGAGGATTGGAATTTCTTGGGTAATACCACCTGGGGAAATCTCTGAAGGTTTCAAAACTTGTCCTGTTATTTATGGAATATTTGTCTATCCTTCCTGGCTTTTCAGCAGAAATTCCTGCCGGGATGACATGTCCTTGTCACTGCTGAGGAAGCAGCCATAAGATTTCAGGTTTGGATAGCAAAGGAGGACTGGCTGTCTAGCAACATCTTAAGCCAACAGACCAAGGGACTGGCTTCCACCCCGTGGGGACTGAAGCTATTTGTGGACTAATTCATGGGGTGAGAGCTACTTGGTAGGATAGCATGTATACTTGGGCTGGGGGGTTACTGGCACCCCAGGTCCTGTCCACAGGAAAAACCTTTAGTGACTCCCTGAATCCCAGAATTCTTCCCCCTTGTGTCTTTGGGGTTAGGGGAGATGTGCCTACCTCACCACCAGCAAAGCCCACAGTGTACCCCTTGCCTTCTTGTTCCCCCTGCTTCTGCAGCCCCCCTCTGCATCCCCCGGCATGGGGTCTGCAGACTCACAGTGAACTGAGGCACTGGTGAGGGCTGCGTGCAGCAAGCCCTCACCCTCATTGACGTAGGCACCCGAGTTCTGAGCCACAGAGGTGGGGTGAGACCGAGGAAGATAGCCACACCCTGGACGAGCTGTTCCCTGGGGCAGTGGTGGAAGTTGAGCGTGGGGGTGGGAAGGGCCCTAACCTTCCCCAGCTGGAACCTGTCTTAGAAGCAGTTTTCTCACCTGGGCGAGGTCACTGGGTTGTCCTGAGAACCTGCAGCTGCAGGGAAGAAAGGCCAGGAGCTCCGATGTCAGCAGAAAGGCGGGGTGTCCTGGCCACCTCCCCCACGTGCCGGTTTTCCCAGGAAACCACTCAGCCTGGCCTGCCGACCCGTGACCTCAGGGCCACGCTGTCCAATTCCCTCCCAGCTGATATAACCAGCCCGAAAGGCTCTTTTTGTCCCTGCTTTCACCCAACAGGGGACAGGAGACAGATGCAAGGGGTCACCACGCCAAGGATGTGGTGCGATTATCTCGGAGTTATTTGATTTTCTTGCAGGTTTCAGGCAAAGAGATTCTAAATATTCATAGTGTCACATTCAGGCTCCACGGGGCATAGGAATCATAATTGTTAGCAGCTTCAAGTGAAGAGAAACACCACAGCCCCTGGCAAAGCACAGCATACTGTGCAAACATGGAAGCTAATAGCTCCTGTTCTCTCTGAGGTCCTCGGCCTCGGTCCCTGTTGACCATGACATTCACTCTGAGATAAAACGAGCCACCGTCTGCGTTTGTGCGCTAAGATTCACAAGGTAACCTGACCAATTCTGCAACCTACACAGAAACCTAAATCTCTCCAAACAGAAGAGTTTCCAGTTCTTTCCCTCCTCTAATAACAGAGAAGAGATGGAGTAGAATTAGAGGACCCTCAGTCAGCTAAATTCCATGTTAATTGAATTCACAGCATCTGACTTCCCAGCTGTGAAGGGCTCTGAGCACAGCCTCCTGACTGGGCCGAACTGGTTAGAACCACCGGAGACAAAATGCACATGGTGAGTCTTATCCTGCCTGGGGGGCTCAGATTCAGTCAATCAGGGGGTTGTGGGGGCAGGAGTCTTTACTTTTAGCAAAATCCCCAAGATCTTTTTTCATTTTTTTTTTTTTGAGATTTTATTTATTTATTTGAGAGAGAGGGAGTGGAGAGAGAGGGAGAGAAAGCATGAGCCGGGGGAGCAGAGGGAGAGGGAGAAGCAGGCTCCCCGCTGATCAGGGAACCGACGTGGGGCTCGATCCCAGGACCCCGGGATCATGACCCGAGCTGAAAGCAGACGCTTAACTGACTGAGCCACCCCTGCGCCCCAGGATCCCCAGGGGATTCTGATACAAACAAATCCAGAATCGGGAAACTGGTTGAACCTACAGCTGGAGGGAAGAAAGGCAAAAGCCTTGTCTTCACATTTCCCCTCTTCCTCAGACTAATATCTAAACAATAAATGCAGTAAGTAAATAAAGACAGTTTTCAAGATGTTCATGGAATGACTTTTTTTTTACATTTTTCCACTAGTTAAGACAAAAACATTACAATGATTGACTTCTTTCATTTAGTTACATAAATAAAATTTTTATAAATATCTCTTTATAAACAATATAAATAGCTTTACAACATAAATACATTTATGCATGACATGAATTTACAAACAGCAATGTTTTACAGCTGGTTTTGTCAGTCTCTTAAAAACTGTCCCTTGTCATCACGTTCGTGTAGGTGTGTGTGTTGCATGTATATAATATATATATAATATATAACTTTTTATTTTTCATTAAAAAAAACCCCAAACGATAAAATCATACCCCCTTCCCAAATAATAATAAAACAGCTGGTGTTGTGTATTCCTAGTACCAGGAAAAAAAAAAAGGAAATGTAAAAGCCACATTGCGTTCGTTGGAGGTGCTTCCAGATGCTGTGAGGCTGATGACCAAGAATGACCTCAGCAAAACGGAGCAAGTTCCCAATCCTGAAACACAGAGGGGACATGGGACACTCAGCTGAGAAGCCAGCCTGCAGGATAGGCGCTTTTCCCGAGCAATGTGAAGCCGAGTCCCACCTGGGCCGACTAGCCCTGACCAGGCCGTCCTGGAGTGGGGAAGGGGCCCCTCTCTGGCCCTCACCTCATCTGCTGTGTCCTTGGCACTTCCTGCCCCAGCGCAGGTGGAACCAGGATGTCTGCCAGCTTTCCTCCCCCTCAGGCTCCCTGCAGGCCTGGCCCTTGGCACCGGGTGAGGCGCGGGGAGGAGAGAGGAGAGTGCAAATGCCCTCCTCCCTTTTTTTTGCTAATGACACAAACCCTCCGCGAGGTGCTTGCCTCAGCTTTCTGTGTCTGCGTGACAGCTGAGGGAAGGAGAAGGCACCCATCCGAGGAGTTGGGAGTTCTGGGCTCGGATCCCAACTCTGACATTAACTTCCTGGATGGCCCTGGATAGCTTTGAGTATCGCTTTCCTCACCCATAAAATGGGATAATAGCCACCTCCCCAGGGCTGGCTTTAAGATTCAACAGGGGGCCACACGATGGACCTTGGCAGAGTGTCTGGGTCAAGCTGCCCCTCATTAAATAGCCCTTCCATCTGCGCTGCAGAAAGGGTCCCCTTCAGACGCAGAGGAAGCGGGGTCTCCCGCCAGCCCCGGGGCAAGGAGTGGTCATACTGGGTTCGCTGGGTGGAGAGTTATAAGAGTCCTTTGCTGAGGCCTCTACCAGCTCTCTGCTAATGGGCGTGTGGGTGCTCTGGGGCCCGAGGAAGGAGTCTCCCTGAGACGGTGTGGTGCCCTCCCAGAGGCCAGCACACGCACAGGGACCCTGGGCCTTGATGAACTGTCCCTCAACTCCCGTCTCTGGCTGCCCCATGTGTTTAAACAGATGACAGATGTCTGGGATGTCCCTGGGGCTCCTGGGCAAGGTGTTCATTCAGGCATCGGCCACACCCCGTCTCTGTCATTAGAATTTTATAATCAAGACTATAACCGTCAGCGACAGTCATTATGGTGGTTGCTTAGAGCCAAAGTCAACTCCTGAGTGAAGAAATGGCCACAGCCTGGGATGAGTTTTCATTAATGTGAAAAATCTAAGCTGTCTTTGTCTTTGAAGCTAAGACAGAGAGCTGCCCGGTCGTCCTCGCTAGGAGGCTGCCGGCAACAGGAAGGATGCTCTGTCTTATCCTGACGGCTGTGGCGTGAGGGTGGGGCTGAGAAGGTTAAGGTGTTGGAGGTGGCTGTTCAGCTGAAGGACAGAACTTCTGGGAGGTTGACAAATTTCCCTCGTCAAAGGGGCTGAGAGTTCTAGCAATCTGGCCTCCTGCCCAGCAGCTCCCCAGCCAGCCACACCCAAGAACAAGGAGCCTAGGGGGACGTGCACGCCAGACACTTTCCAGGCCCCCTTCCTCATCTTGTCTCCTGCTAACCCATTGAATAACATTTGTTTAGATTCTAAAGTTTGAGGTCGGTGCTCAAATCAACGTGAACTAAAAACGTGAGGCCTGTAGCTCCATCTCTTCATTGTTTAGACAGGACGGAAGAGAGCAAAGCCACGACAATGGAAGCTACGAAAGGCCAGAATCACCTCTTGCTGGGCAGGGGCGAGTCAAGATCTCAGACAAACGAAGCCCCTGCAGAAATGGGGGGGAACACACAGTCAGGTCTGGCTGTACAGAGGGGAAACCCTGCTAAAGCCCAGGCAGGTGGGAGAGGAATGCCCCTAAGCTGGAGGGGAGGGGCATGTTTCTCTGGTCATTGACAAGTATTTTTAAAGCCTCTTTGGGCTGCCGTGGGTTCCAGATCACCTTTGGCTAGTGCTTGGCCCTCAAGTTGCTCATGAGTTCATCTGGAGGAGCTAAATAGGTTCCCAAGCAACTATGGCTCTGTTGAAAAAGGGTTCTGTGCTGTTAAAAAGGCTTAGGCAGGGGCGCCTGGGTGGCTCAGTTGGTTAAGCGACTGCCTTCGGTTCAGGTCATGATCCTGGAGTCCCAGGATCGAGTCCCGCATCGGGCTCCCTGCTCGGCGGGGAGTCTGCTTCTCCCTCTGACCCTCCTCTCTCTCATGCTCTCTCTCTCTATCTCATTCTCTCTCTCAAATAAATAAATAAAATCTTTAAAAAGAAAAAAAGGCTTAGGCAATGTGCTGGAGAGCTTCAAAGAGGGGCGCTCTCGTTGCCCTCCGGGGGCAGACAGCGCGGATGCTGACAAGGCTTCCAGGGTAAGAGAGCCGCTTCCCCGTGGTCTCGGAGTGGGACAGACAGGCTGTGTGATGGAGAATGGCAGCCGCCAGGCGGCTAGGAAATGTTGGACACCAAAAAGAGTCAGATCCTAAAGCACTTGAATGTCACTTTCAGAGGTGGGCTCTGTTTCTCCGTAAGAACTGATGGGCAGCAGGGATGGACAGGAGGGGGGAGGTGGGGAGGGTCTTTGCCACACTGCCAGGATGCAGCACCCGGCAGGGGCTGAAGGGAGCACAGGGGTTTCCAGCCCTAGTAGAGGGTGTGGAGGCCACGCCAGAAACAGAGGTCCCAGGCATGATGGAGGCGGGGAGATGGTGAGGAGCCGTTTGGGACATGCTGAGGCCCAGGTTGGGGCAAAAAAAAAAGAGATTTATTTTAGTCTTTTTCCCTGCCCTGAAATAATGCCACGAACACTGAGTTTCCATCCTGAAGTCTTGCAGGCAGCAAGCAGCATCAGGACCCTGGACAGACCAGTCTGCTCACAGCCACGGTTTAGAGAAGGAGTAAGAATCAGAAAGCTCTGGGGCAGAAGGGCGTCCTGGTGATGCCGACAGAGGGCTATTCTCTCTGTTGTGAAGGGGCAGGTATTTCTCCAAGTATGTCCAAATCAGTCCCGGGAAGCAGCCCTGACCTCTGGGCTGCCTAATGCCTGGGCACCACGATACCAGTGGCTGGTAGATAAACTTACCCTCCGCTTGTGTGTTTGCCCTTCCTTCTCTGCTCCCACGAACCCGCCATCTCCCCTCAATACCCTCAAATGGCCGATTGGGACCAGTTCTGCTGGTTGGCTTGTGGTCGTCGGGGAGTGGGCAGTACCCCACCAAGTTGTCTCTGCTTCTCTAAAGGAAGTGAGGTGGGTTCATCCGTGTTGAGCCATTTCTGACCTTGCCAAAGTTCCCTGACCGCTTTATCCCTCACTTTTTTTCTGTAAAATGGGACGATCAATGGGGTTGGGGGCAAATGCCTCGCACACACACTGGTTCTCGTGCTGGGATCGCCTGGCTCGCCTCCAAAGGTCGGCTGGGAGGCGGAACGATCCCAGCGCCAGGGGATCAGAGAGGGGCCCGCCTGCGGGCGGCGCAGGTGGGGTGGGGTGGGGTGGGGGGTGGGGGATTCAGGCTTGGTTCGGACGGGCGCCGCGGGGGAGCTAGGTGTGCACAGCTCCGGGCCGCCAGGGTTGGTGGTACTCACCGCCGCCAGGGGTCGCCGCACTAACATCCCAAGCCGCTCATGGAGCCGATCCGGTCCAGCTTGAGGCCGAAGCAGCCCTTGGACAAGCCCTTCTTGTTGCCTCCTTTGTATTTGCGCGCGTTGGGGTGCTCATGCAGAAGGCGGGCCCACGCCGCCCGCGACTTGGTGTCCACGCGCAGGTCGCGGAGCAGTCGCGACCGGTCGCCCTTGAGGTTGGCGCCGCCGCCCCCGGGAGTTTTGTCGCCCTTCTTCTGACCGCCGCCCGCAGCCTGGGGCTCGGCCAGCTCCTCTCCCGGCGGAGTTCGCGGGACCTGTGCGAGGGAAAGGGCGGGCAGGTGAAGGGACGCCCGGCGGCAGCGCGAGGTACTTTGCGGGACCCCTGATGCTCCAGGCCGACGCGCCCGCCGGCGCGATTTGTCCCTTCCGAGCCCTGAGCGCGCCCCCACAGATGCCGGACAGCTTGGCCCGGCAGCCACCTGCCACGCAGCCGCCGCTGTCCGCTCCTTCGGGAGCCCCTTGCCCTCCCCTCCTTTGCCCCCTGCCGGGCTGGCCACACTGGGGCAGGGGCTGCGCATCTGTCGACGTTCTCCCGAGGCTGGGGACCTAGACCCCCGAGTTGGTTTCGAGGGCTCCCCGGCTCTCACCCGTGCACAGCTCGGAGAAGAGGGCCGCCTTCCCGCCCTCTGCTCCCGCTTGTGCGCCGCATCCTTCTGGGCCCCCAGCCCTCCCATGGCCCCTCGCAGTCCCGCTGTCCATGCAACAGCACCCACCTTCGGCGGCGCCCCGGGCTTGGCTTCGGAGGGCCGGAGCGAGAGTAGCGTGAGCAGCAGGGCGCAGGCCAGCAGCTGGGAGAGGTGCATGGTGCCGGTGGGGTCGAGGGGCGCAGACCCGCGGCAGCGAGGGCGCACGGGGCGGGCGGGCGGGCAGACAGGCGAGCGCGGAGCAGGCTGGCCGGGCTGCGGTGTGGGCGCGAGTCCCAGTGCTGCGCGGCGCCGGCTGGGTGCGCTCTGAGCCCGCGGCTCCGCTCGCGCCTTTATAATCCAACCTGCCGCTGATGTCATCCTCCCGCCCACCGGGCCGCCCGGGCCAATGGCACGCGCGCCGAGGGCCCGGAGGGGGCCGCGGGGGCTCCCCCGCTGCCCCCACCTCCATCCCAGCCCCGGAGGGACCCCGCGGCTCCGCCAGCTCTCTCTCGCTGCACTCGCGGCTGCAAAGCGGCGCGCACAGGGAACTCCATTTGCAGCGAGCGCGTGCCAGGCATGCCAAGCGTTGGTGCTCCCGGGGCCCTGCACACACGCTTGGACCTCAACAAACGCGCTCTCCCTAGAAGGGATCAGTTTCCCTCTGTGCAGGTGCAAAGACAGGCTCAGAGGAACGAAGTCACTTGCCCAAAGCCGCACAGCGGTAAAGCTGGCCCAGCCCGAAATCCACGCAGATCTGTCTTGTTGCCAAACTCTTCCCTGGGCACCAGACAGGTGCAGGCCTGGTACTGCGGCTCCACCTTTCACCTACTCAGGAGTTCAGATCGCACCAACGTCTTCAAGTTAGGGAGGCAGAGGATGGGGCGGAGGTCTGGGCGGGAGGCGCGGGGAGAGCGAGGTTGCCCGGGGGCCGCAGGGGGGAGCGCAAGTCCTGCACCGGAGAGGGCAAGGTTTTCGCCTGCGGGTGTGTTTGAGAGTGAATCGCGAACAGATGGGCTAAGATGGCAGGCCCGAGATAGTGGAGCGGGTGCGTATGAGCATCCTGTACCCGTCACCGTGGCTCTAAGTTCGCGCTCAGCCTGGGTCCGCCGCACAGAACCGCCCTGACCCGGCGGATGGCTTCCGTGTGCGCTCACGGGTGCGCGCCCGAGCCTGTCTGCACGCACGCGAGGAACCGAGGAACCGCAGCGTGAGGATGTTCGCTGCGGTGTCCTATGCACCTGCACGGGCTGGGGAGGGAGCTTTACCCGGCTTCGAGCCCAGTGTGGCTTCCGTGAACTGTGACAGGCGGTTGCCTTCGTTGTTTTCAGCCTCAGATAGATCTGTGCTGAAGCTGCCGGGACAAAAGTCACTTATACCTGCTGTTCACAACTCCCTCTCCCGGGGCAGGGTGTCTTGGTGCCTTGGGCTCTGAGGAGTCCCTTGGGGATGGGCACCTCAAGAATTGAGCCAGGTGCCGAAGTGTATGATCCCATGCCACTCTGCTGGAGAGCACCCAACAGGGGCATGGGGGCGGTCCCTAGGCACGAAGACCACAGCCAGATGCAGGTGCCTAGAGGAGTTGTTTCAGGGAACGGAAGCTGTGCCCGAGGCACAGGGCAGTGACAGTCAAGAAGAGCAGGGGGAATCAGGTGCCACGTGGGTAGTTCCCACAGCTGGGCCTAGAGGGCAGGAGGCAACGGCGCACCGTCCCTTCAGGCTGTCTCCTTCCCACCTGGGACTGCACACCCACTGAGCCCAAGGTCCCTTTGTTTAGGAAATAACCCGCACCCGAGGTCTGAGTTTGGGGTAGCAGAATTTCTGAGCCCGGAAGAGGATTCAGACATTGACAGGGCACCCTTTGGGAGTTCTGGTGAGTTGATTCACCACTTCCATGCAGCCCCCCGGATTGCTGCTCCCTGGTAACAACTGTAGAGTGGCACCACTCTTTCATTTGAGGAGTAAGGAAGAGGAGCAAGAAGGGGGAAGAGGGAGGGATTTCTGAGTGGGTTATGGAGGTCTTCTCTCGTCTTTGCCTACTGATCAAAGGAAAATGTTACCAATCTGGAACTTCCCTGAGACTCGCTTTATTTATACCTGTTTAAGGAGCTGGGCAGATTGACTAGGGCCAGGCATGGGGCTCGTTTGCAGGGGACAACAGCTACCTCCTCTGAAACCTCTCATTAAGGACAGGTTGGAAGCTTCTGGTGCACAGTGGTTACCTCCTTCTGTCTGAATGTCTGCAGGCTGGTTCTTCCTGTCTTTTGTGTCCCTTGGACGTACTTGGTGACAGCTGGCTAACTATCTAAGTCTCCCCTCTCTTTGAGCTTTGAGACTAAATTGAATAAACCAACCCCACCCAACCCCACCCCAGTGTGGGTAGAGTCTCAGACTCTACTTTCCCTCTTTGGAAGTGGAATCTTCTGGTGAGCCCCCACTGCTGACCACTGGGCTGTGGTCATTTGCAACAGACCGGATCCAGGAACAGTCACCTGTGGAGCGAGGCTTCCCTGGGGCAGGCCAGGGAGCAGCCCGGGCTTAACTGCCGGAAGGTGGGGTGGAGCGCAGTTCCAGGACTAGGCTGGAGGAAGCTTCCGGAAAGGAGGTAGTCAGCACGTCAGTGCCTTGGGTTCCTCCCACAGCGAGGTGCAGAGGAAGCTCTCTCCCTCTTGGGTCTAGAATGGGGACTCAGGTTCCTGGTTCCTGCTTTTCCCTCATGAGGTCTGCTTTTTCTGCTCTGGCCCCAGGGGCCAGGACTGGGAAAGTTGGACCCACTGAGCAGCTGAACAGGAACTGTTGGCAGCACTTTATTGAACGCTCAGCGTGAAAACTCCTCCCAATGGCAAAAGAGAGAGAAAAGGCCACTCAGGAGTCTGGCAGTTCTGTAGGGACTCCTGTCATGTGTCACTTATCCACCCACCGATACCCTAAGTATCCACCGAGCACCCAGGCAGCCTGCGGAGTCCCATCCCTGCAGGGAAGGACCCCTGGAAAGAGCCACTAGCTTTATAGGCAGAAAAGGACAATGGTGGGGAGGGAGGGCAGCTCCCCCAACTTGGGCTAGCAGGGCGGGCTTCCTGGAGAGGAAAAGTCTGCGCTGAGCAGGGAAGGGACCTGGCAGGCAGGAGGAGAAAGCAGTGACGCCCTGTGGGCTAACCGTGGAGCGCACCCAGGCTTAGAGGGTTGCAGTAAAAGAAAAACAATGAGCGGCCTCGCCAAAGGGCAAGTCCTTGAAACGGAGGCAAGCAGGAGGGCAGGGAAGCAGGAGGGCAGCCCCTAGACGTTGCAGAGCCCTGCATGCTCAGGAAAGCGGGGGCTTCAGATCCAGAGGAGGCAGGCTTGGGAGGGAGGCAAGTCAGCAGACGTAGGTTCTGGAGGCATTTGTGATAAAGAGGGGGAAGGGCTTGTCCGGCAAGGGTGAGAGCCTATTGTGCTCTGGAGGGTGGGGAGGAAAAAGCAAGTTTGGGGTGGAGGCGGGCATGAAAGATGAGGCAGAGGGAGAGTGGCCAGTTGAGGGGAGGCACAGAGAGGGAACAGGAACTGGGAAAAGTCAGAGCCGGGCTAAGTGTGCCAAACCCCAAGCATCTGAGAGTCACGCGGCTGGGACCCTCTTCTCCCTCCTGGATCTCTGAAAGGTGGAGACATGGAGAGAGAAGACTCCATTCCTGTGGGTCCCTTTTCCCTTTTCCTCCTCCATGAAGGCAAGGTGAGAGTCTTGCTCCTACTAGGGATGCGACCCTTCCTTGGGACAGTTGGTATCCATTCGGCTACCCAGACCCTATGGGACATGAAGGGGACCTTGATTAGTATTCCTCCAGGGAGAAAGGTGTGCAGAAGGGCTTCTCTGAAGCTGGGGAAGGGGTGGTTAAGACAGAATGTCCAGTTCCCCACTGCAGGAGGGGGAGCCAGCTCTCTGTGAAACAGCGCCCCCTCCTGGCACTGGGGCAAAGCAGGAGGATTCTCAGGCTCACAGAGGAAGGGAGGAATCCTCAGCAGTCCATCTGTTTTCTCTGCAATTATTTCATCCCAGGGGCCTCCTTCCAGCTGCATAACTTCCCAGAGAGGACACTGAACAGGCGGTGAGCAGATCCTATGGAGGCCGGGCAGGGAAATTTCAGCGGGACCCTGGCCAAGTCCTATCACTGCTCTGGGCCTTCAGTTTCACCACCTGTAATTGCGAAAAAACTGTACTTGCCTCCTGGACGGGGGCAGAGTGAATCAGGAGGCCTGACAAGAGGCTTCCAACCCCTACACAAAGGCAGGACGAGCAGCTGGGGCAGAAGAGGAATCTGAATGTCATAGCGCAAACACTCATACTCCTGGGGAAAGGGGGAGGACCCTGGGCCCCTGAGTCTCCCCAGGACTGTTTGGTGGTGGAGACCCACGGTGGACACAGAGACCAAAGCTTGGCCAGGTCTTCCTGAGCTTGGGGCCTCCTCCAGGAGTCCTGCACCTACAGGGCCTGGCTTTAAGACAGGAGCTGGAGGCCAAGGAAGCGTCATCCATCCGTCCTGGGCCAGAAATTCCAGGAAAGCTTAACCTAATGGTGCCATGAGGTCTTTGTCTGACCCCCGGACACCCCCACCTGATGAGCCAGCTGCCCTCTTTCTTCTTTCCCAGGGGCTCTGCCAGGACCTGCCCCAGATGGCCTCCAACCCTGCTGTCCTACGCAAGCCCATGATGTCAGAGTTTATCCCTCCTTTTTTTTTTTTTCCTTTCAAAAATAAAAGACAGATAGGGTTGACAGAGAGCCTCAATAGATAGGCTCAGTTCCCTGGGGGGACAACTGTTCCCCGTGTGGCTTTTAACAGGCAGGTGAGGGAGCAGAAGTCAAGGCCTAATTCCTGAGAAAGTGAGCAGAGAGGTAATGGCAAGGGCTTTTCTGAGCCGAAGATGGTTCAGCATCCTGACCTTCGGCGTGGAGTATGCACCAGATGTTTGCAGAGGTCCTGGAGGCTGGGCTTGCCTTGGTTAGGCTCTGGTAAAATGTTGATCACATGGAGCTTTTCCAAATAGGGAGCCACTCCTTGCTGTTCTGGGGGGTCCCTACAGTGAGACCACCTTCTTGATGTTTACCTGGGGCAGACTGTCTACTCTCTGGTCTTGGAGATCATGTTTCCGATTTGTTGGAGTCTATAGTCTTCAAGGAAGGAGGCTTCTCCGTGTGGATAGGAGGGTCCCCAAGTGTCTTACAGAAGCCTCTGAACTTGGCATCTTCACAGAAGGGATTATGGGATCGGTTTGTCAGGATCCAGGGCCACCAGTCAGCTCAGGGAACCCCATCTCTGGGTTTCCCAAGCCTGAGAGCCCTCTGCAGATTTCTGCCCCAGGAGTGTGTGATCATCAATTACTTTCTGGGGAGCAGTTAGTGTGAATGACCGGAAAACACTAGCAAGAGACAGACACGACCGAGCCAGATGCTAACGAGGATTGGAGGAACATACTTCTCTCACTCTGGGCTCCCCAGGGATTGGAAAATACTTTTAAGCCCAACCCCCACCACCCTGAAAAAGCCAAAACCCATAAATTTTTTTTCTAAGATTTTATTTATTTATTTGAGGAGGGGTAGGGGCAGAGAGAATCTCAAGCAGACTCTCTACTGAGCATAGAGCCCAACTCAGGGCTCAATCCCACAGCCCTGAGATTATGACCTGAGCTGAAATCAAGAGTTAGACCTAACCAACTGAACCATCCAGGCGCCCCCCACAAATTGGTTGGAACCCACCCTTTTGCCTGTGTGAATTGTTTCTGGGCCCAATGTGCAAAATCATGCAACAAACCTTTCCTCCTGGATTGCCCAGTAGGGTCCCTTTGTCTCAATGCAGGCTGAACAAGGAGAAGTTTCCTCCCCCCACCCCTAAATGAGAGCTGCTTTGCTTCATGGGTGAAATAATTTAAGAGGGGAGGCTCTAGCATAGAGTAGGGGTTCAGAGCTTCCACTCAAACAGCTGATGCAGGATCTTGGGCTCCAAGGAGGTGGTAAGGAGGGGAGGCAGTCTCTATGTGCAATGGACAGATATCAGTGGTTTTGTGCTGCCTAGCTTCTCAGCCCCCCTGGAGAAGCTGAAATGCCAAATGTTTGCCTGACCAGCCCTGCAGACTGTGCATGGGTGTGTGACCTGGACTCCCTAGTTTTTTTTGTTTTTTTGTTTTTTTTAAGATTGTATTTATTTATCAGAGAGAGAGAGAGAGAGACAAGCAGGGGGAACACTAGGCAGAGGGAGGATGCGGGACTTGGTCCCAGGACCCTGGGATCATGATCTGAGCCAAAGACAGATGCTTAACCAACTGAGCCACCCAGTCGCCCCAGGACTCCCTAGTTTTTGTTGTTTGTTTGTTTAAAGAAGGAGAGAGAGACAGAGAGAGGAGCGGCAGAGGGAGAGGGAGAATCTTAAGCAGGCTCCACACCTAGTGCGGATGTGAGGGTGAGGACATCTGGGGGCATCTGGCCTTTGTCATGCACCTTCAGAGATGGATAGAAGAAGGGGACAACGTGTAGAGAAGCACAACTAGGAGGGACTTGAGTAGTTCCTCTATGGAAATAGCAGAGCAAGTCATCAGGACAATGTTAGAAGGTTGGGTCCAGGCTGACTGTGCTGGCCATGTTGTCTTGAAAAATCATGCTGTAAATTATTCTGTGGGATGATTAAAAATATCACCCTGACTCTATAGAATTAGACAGTTCTGGATCCTAGTTCACAGCCTGGTGGGGGAGAGTTCCCTTCAGTAAAACGAATGTGACATATGCTCATATGTATTACTAAATGAAGCAAATATTTCTAACTTCAGCACCTTCTTACCCCATTAAATCCAAATGTGTTTCTCAGGCAGAATAGGTTTCACGGAGCTAAGAGAAACACAGTGTGGTGAGTGATGTGTTATGAGCAAATCCGGAAAGCGGGCGGTAAGCGGGCCAGGAGTGGAGGGTAGAAGGCCTGGGAGACAGGGCGCCTGGTTTCAGAGAAGCACGCCCAGATCGAGCAACCCAGGCAGTGAGGTCCAGCCCCTTCCCTCTACCCTTGGAGGGAATTTGAACTCAGAGGGATTGAGCATCATACTCTGAACATCCCGGCCCCATAGCTCCAGGTGTGGGACCCTGCCTGGATCTTGGCCATGCCACTTCCTGCTTGTCCCTTGAGCTTTCATCTTGCATGGACTGCAGGGCAGTAGCACGGTGGTCAGACTAGGGTGGTGTGGTTGCTACTGCTCACCGAGAACCTTCTGGAAGTTAGCCTCATGGAGAAGGATGTGTGACCGTTGGGACTGGTTTCTGAGCCCTGCGGAGGCAGGAGAGCCTCCAAGCCAGGCTTGTTTCTGGCAGAAGAGCCTGGCAGGCTCAGAAACGATGTGGGATGGCCCGGGGAATCTTCTGGTGTGATGGCCCTGCTGAGTGCCAGGGCTCTCCCTGGGCCTGTTGGTCCCCACAGACTTCTCCTCTGGCTCCACACAGTCAGCGGGGGCCCGCCCAGCCTCTGAGTCCCACAGCCCCTCAGCATGTCGCTGTCACAGCCTTGATGTCACCATCTGCCTGCTTCTTGAGGAATGCCTACGTCCACCCGAGTCACTCCCGCTTCTTGCACACTGCTTGCCCCTCAGTAGGTGCTTAATAAATGCACAGGGATTTCAGGCCAGCACTGTGCTAGGCCTTGGGGGAGGGGGGACAGCAGGGACAGAGCTAGCCTCTGCCCTCACGGTGGCAAAGACGCTGGCAAAGCCACCAGCAGCCCTGCTCTGCGGACGGGCCATCTGATCTGCCCCCAGCCGCACACCGGGCTCAACAGGCCGCTCAGGCCTCCAGGGTGAGCTGGCCGAGCTCCAGCGAGTCACGGGGCTCGGGCTCGGCGCCCCTGCTCCCCGCGAGAACATCTGCTGAGCGAACAGCTGTCTCCACCCGAGGCTGAGCGGCCTCCCTTGGGAGCGTGGTGTGCAGTCGGGCAGAGAAACAGACACAGCTCGTCTGCCCCTCGTGGCCATTTTCTCGGGGGGGGGGGGCTGCTCAGAGTTCTGGGGCCTTTGTCACATCTGTCAGCGGCCATTTCTCTGGGACCACACTGTCCCCCCTTCCCATTCTTTTCTTCTTTAATTTCTGGGGGGTCTGGAAAGGGTCGGGCCGGATGGGTTGGGAGCACTGTGGTCACAGGGCTGGGAGACGGAAAGCTCCAGTGTCCGGAAACCAGCCCTCTCGGGTGGCCAGCCTGAGTCAGGCGGTCCGAGCCGGAATTGGCGGGATGGGGTTCGATAGTGCCAGGGGTGACACAAGGAAAGGGGTGCTTGTCCTCTTCTCTGTCGTCCCCGAGACAAAGGCCACGGGGACTCACCTTGGGTTCCCAGCAGCAGGAGGCCTGGCACGCAGGCGTCCCTCGTGGATGAGACTGAGTGCGGGAACCAGCTGTCACGCACCTGAGAAACGGTCCCTCACACCCGCTGGGCAGACAGAGCCTCCATTTCTGCGTCCGGGTGGGGATCCTCCCCTCCCCCGGCATCTCCTCGGGCTGCCCCCCCAACCTGGGAGGCAGCGAGGGGCTCAGGGGTGCTGCTGAGTCTGGAACCGAGACAGAAACAAGACAGTGGCTCAGACGGGGGCGGGGCCTGGAGTCCAGGCGGGATCTGCGCGGTGCCCCATGGCTGAGCAGTTCCCAGAGCAAGGCGAGGCGGGCACAGGGGCAGGGCTGGGGGGGGGAGAGCCCCGTCAAGCCCGCCAGACTTGTGCTGAGCTCACACGATTCTCTGTTCCGTGTGGCACCGCAGAGCAGGAGTCGGGGCGGCTCGGTGTCTCTTGGAGGCACAGGGCAGAGGCAGGAGGCTGGGAAAAGAGCTGCCCCTGGCAGTTATCTGACCCCAGGCGGTCTTGCCCAGCACTATGAGCTCATGGGCACAAGCGCAGAGCTGGGTGGTGACAGGAAAGGAATGGCAAATGTTCTCTGGAGACCTGGAGGCGTGGGGCTTTCACATGAGCTCATGCGATCAGATGCTCCCCGGGCCTCGCCGGGCCAGGACCCTGCGGGCAGCTGTGTCCCACAGGAGGGGCTCCTGCTGGGGGCCCTGCCAACCTCTGCCCTCCGCACACATGCTCTCACTTGCTTGGAAACCTCGGGCTGGGGCTAGGAAGCTAGCCTCAAGATGGCCCAGGCAGTGTCGAGCTTAATGTGGGCGGAGTGACGAACGTTCTTTTTTTGTAATCAACTTTGTGCGTGAGTGGTGTATAGAATATTGACCCAGTGTTACAGTGCAAGGTCAACAGAAATGTCAAACCAACATCAAAATGTTTAAATGCCTCCACCAATATAACACGATCTGCCTATTACTTTTCTAAGTTTTCAGATCGCCCAAAATTTGTGCCTAGGTGGAATCTAAGGGTACACAGTGTCTTGTGATCGACTTTTTTAATGTAATGTAATTTTGTATAACTTTCCCCATGGATCTGCATAGTCTGTAACATAATCACAGTCAGGATTTGGGCTGTTTAAGTACTGTGTATATATACAAATTACACAGGAAAAAGCATCTCCATGCAAATAGAATTCTTATTCCTCCCTCCCTCCCCCCATCCCTCCCTCTCTCCCTTCTTTCCTTCCTTCCTTCCTTCCTTCCTTCCTTCCTTCCTTCCTTCCTTCCTTCCTTCCTTCCTTCCTTCCTTCCTTCCTTCCTTCTTTCCTTCTGCCTCTACCCTCCCTTCTCTCTCTCCCTGCCTCTCTTTCCCTCTTTCTTTCTTTTCTTTCTTCAATCAGAGGAATTGCCAGTTGGAGGATTTGATGATGGGAGCTCTCTGTGGTTTGGCAGCTCTGGGCCAGTGGTACATATTGACTGAGTGACTTCTCTTCTCACTCCTCTGCTAATCCTGCAGCTTTGTATTTGCCCAAGAGCCCCCAAGTGGCTTTAAGTCATCTTCCTCTAATTTCTAAGGGCTTTCAAAAATACTTTTATCAGCTTGTTAAATATCTTGATATTATTATGTTTCATAGATACCATGAAGTGTTCTCCACTCCATTGCTTTTCTTTGTGTTTATATACAGATGCTTACAAATTTAAAAAATGTATTCTAGTCTCATAGCCTCCCATACTTTTCTTTAATTACATGCTTGGACAGTTCCTTCACTCAGAGCTTTCTCCCTGGGGCCATCTGTTCCAGAGATCCCCCACTGCATCCCTAGCACCCAGCCTGGAAAAATCCACTGCAGAGACTAAAAGTCCGTACCATGAAGTGGCTTCGATTCTTGTGGATTGGGTTTTTTTTACCTACATCAGGCAGGAAAACAGATAAGAAACTGAGCTTAGAGAGTTAAGTATTTGAGTAAGCACCTCGGGTGGGACTGAAACCCAGAGGTCTGTCTGCTCTGAAACACTTTGTCCTGACACCCATGTGTCAGTAGATTGAGTGAGCTATGTTTTTCTATTCTGTTGTGGGTTTTTTGTTTTTTTTTTAATGGCTATGTGTGTGTATTCATGTGAAAATTTAACTTTAACCTGTCTGGAATGTTCTGTGGTAAATGGTATGAATAAGGATTTGTTATTTATGTGACCTTATTATCCATTTCCCATATGAATATAGAGATAAGTATTTCTTTCATCATTTTAAAGTTTTCACTTGATTTGTTACATATTACATTAAAATACATTTGTTCTATATAGCCCATATATATATTTGTTCATATCTGTTCCACCATAAAGTTTTGCCAACTGCTATGTATGTTCTATAGACTGGTAGGTATTCTCCTGGTTTTGCCCTAAAATTAAAAAAAAAATTCTTCAACGGTTTTTTTCCCATATAAATGTTATTATTACTTTATAAACTTCTATAAGATTAATTTCAAGTTTAATTGGTTGCATTTTACTTTGATTTGAACTTTTCTTATGGATTTTTATTTTATTTTTTATTTCAAGTTTTTATTTAAATTCTAGTTAACATATATGGTAAAATTGGTTTCAGGTGTAGAATTTCTTATGAATTTTTAATTTGATTGCATTGTGGTCCGAGAATAGAACTTATATTTCTGGGATTTGGATTTTACTGGGATTTTCATTGTACTTGAATATATACATATATATGCATATTATATATGTGTGTGTATATATATATAACATATATATATATTTTTTAAGTAGGTTCCACCCTGGGCTTGGAGCCCAATGCAGGGCTTGAACTCACAACCCTGAGATCAAGACCTGTGCTGAGATCAAGAGCCAGATGCTTAACTGAGTGAACTACCCAGATGCCCCTGAATATATATTATTTTTATAAATATTTCATGGGAACTTAAAAATAAGTCTATTCTTTGTAAGGTACAGAGTATAATATGTAGCCCCCCCTCTTTATTCGATCAATGATGTTTCAGACCTCATTTGCCATTATTGTTTGCTTTGTCCCGCTTTGTCCCGCGTGGTAGCCCCTTCTCTGGGGGAATTCTCCTCCACTCCAGCCCTGTGGTTTCACTGGGGTATGCCAATCTCAATGACCTATTTCTTTGATCATAGACATGGGCACGTGGTTCAGATCTCACCAGGCCCAGGCCCCTGAATCTGTCAGTGCCAGAAACCCAACTCAAGCTATCAGGGACTTTACCATTTGCATAACTGGGAAGTCCAGGGAGGGGGATGCTATTAGCTAATCACAACCAGGTATAGTGATTCAAATGAGAGCGAGCGCCTCTCTCCCATAACTCCTCTCTGCCTCTGTGTAGTGACTGTATTCTTTCCTACTGCAGGGGATCTCTCTCCACGTGTCAGGGAATGGAGGTGAGGAGGGAGACGCCCTCAGATTTCTCCCTCCAATGTCTAGACAGAATCTTACAGAAGGACCAACTGGTTCTGTTTCATTCGAGTCCCCAGTTGTGGTGGCCAGGAAGATGGTTTTTCATGGGTTGGCCAGTGTTAGTTCAAGTGCTCCTGTCTGGGACCTAGAGGTGGGGTATAGAGATTGGCAGCCTCAGAGAACCGCGGGGAACAAGGACAGAATGGGGCTCCAAAGGAAATTTAATAACTGTTACCAAAGGGAGAAGAGAAAGTGGTTCTGGGAATTGAAGAGCAATAATTGTCTGGAACAGGTTGCATCCCCCTGGCCCTACAATTGATTCAAGGATCGGCATGTGACCCAAGCCAAGCCCAGGGATTCTTTTTTTTCCTACCTGGAACTGACAGGAAAGAGATGTCTTTCCTGTTGTACGTAAGGTGGCCAGCCTAGAGCTGCTCTTGGGCATTGTCTCTGGGTTCTGTTGCTAAAGCCAGTTAAACCCAGGGAAGTACCTGTGGGGAGTCGACTTTTCCACAGAAAGCAATTGGTACCCTCCAGCTCAGAGGCTGGTGGAGGATCGACTTCCCTGGGGCCCATTCCCCTAAGCAGGCCCCAAGCATTGTAATACTTCTTTAAAAATATGAAAGTTTTTATTTTATTCTACCTTTAAAAATATGAAAACAGTTTTTTTTTTTTTCCTGAGTACTATATAACCTGCACTTCATTACCAAGTTAATGTGTCAAGATTTTTCATATTAAGATAAGGTCGACCGGAAAAGCCTTGAAATCTTTTTTCTTGTCCATTTCCTGAATCATTAGAAAAAGTGAATTATTACATGATCTCTTCAGAGAGCCTGGGCTTTGCTCTGCTGGGGGAATTAAGAGGAGGAACTGGTCCCATGTTCTGGATGGAGTAGCCAAGAGAGACGGTATCCCTCCTTTCAAGGCCAGATCAGGGGTAACAGGAGCATTGCTAAGTCAAAAGGTATCCATCTGTTAAGGCTTCTGATACTTATTGACAGACTTCTCTCCAAAAAGTTTGTAGTATTTACACTCTTCCCACCAGTATGTGAGAAGTAGCATGAGAACCCTCACCCCCACTGGGTGTTACAGTCTTTTTCACCTTTGTTCTTTTAGGAGGTGAGGAAAGACACCCCATGGGTTCTGTGGTGATGATGCTATGTGTGTGGTTTTCTTTTTCCTCCTACTTTTCTTTTCTTCTTCTTTTTTAATCTTCCCTTGGTTACCAGTGAGGTTGAGCGTCCTCTCATGAGGTCATTGGCCACTTGCAAATGTCAGTCAAATACCACGTCATCATATCCGTTCCATATTTGCCACTGGAGTATTCTTTTACTCCTAATTAGTTCGTGAGAGTTATTCATGCACTGGGAACGTTATCCCTTTGCTTCTCATGTGTCAAAATGTTGCTTCTTAGTTTCTGCTTTGACTTTTAATCCACGTGGATAGTAGCATATAGAAATTTCAAATTTTTATATAGTCAAACCCATCATCTTTAAATTTTATTGTCTTTTAAGCAGGCTCCATGTCCAGTGTAGAGCCCAATGTGGGGCTTGAACTCACAGCCCTGAGATCAAGACCTGAGCTGAGATCAACTGAGCCACCAAGGTGCCCCATAACCCATCATATTTTTTAATGGTTTTTTGCTTTGGTGTCATTTTTAGAAAGGCCTGCCCCTTCACTTCCCAAGATGAAATAAACATCGCCTATTTTCTTCCCCAGTACTTTTATGGAGTTTTGTATGTGTTGGTATATGTGTACATTTTTATAGCTGGAATTTACTAAGGTGTGAGGTAGAGAGCCAGCTTTATTTTTTTAACATGAAAAAATTTAAAGCAGGTGTTACCAATCACCACAATCATTAAAGCATTCTGTGGGTTGCTGTTGGGAGACATGAGTAACCAGCCTATCCAGAAAATGATATCAAGTTATTAAGATACAACTTAATGAGAAGGGAGGGCAGAATCCAATGGCTTTATCCTACCTGATCTTATCTCTGGTCAGTGACTCCCTTTCTAAATGAAACAGCTCGGATCAAGGAACTTGTAGGGTTAAGGCATCAACCCCAGATCTGTGTCAGGAACTGGGCTTCTCCCTGAGCACATGGGCCTCAGACCCTCACTGATTCTGCCCCTGGAGCCCAGGGTCACGGAGAGGGCAACAAACAGTCTTATGCACCTCACATCTCTTCACAGAGTGTTGAAGAATACAGGCGAGCTCTGGGTGGCCAAGTGAGAGAGTCCAGTGGCTCACAGAGGTCCGAACTTGGGTAACAGGGTGTGGATTTGCTCTGCGATGCTAAGGGGCAGGAAAGCCTACATTTTTCTATTTTTCGAAGTCAGATTAAACGTGGCTCAGTCTTCAGCTGCCTTATTGACAGGATGGTCAATTTCATGACTTTGGGGAGCCACCTCTCTGCCGAGGATTCCTCAAGAGTCCTGGGGGGCAGTGGGAGTCAGGTTCGTGGCAACTCAGAAGGTTTAACTGGGAGAATTTAGAGAAGACTACTTCCGTGGGGACACTATGATGGCACACATATGGTTGTGTCTTTCCCCCATGTCAGCTTTGTTCAATCATAAAGCAAGGTAAACATGACAGTAAAGCAGGTTCAGGATTCTGGGCTCAATGACATTTCACTGTGTGTTTAATGTGGCTTCTCACACGTCACACACTGCAAAGCACAGCCCAGAGTCGCACAACTGCCAAGATATAACAAGGGGTAGGAAGTGAACAAACCAAACGCTAAGTCAGGTGAGCGTGCAGTTGAGATGGGGCCCCTGTCCCATCTGGGTCAGCTCTTGGCACGTGCTGTTTATTATGTTCAAGCAGTGGAGGATCTCTGTTCTGTTCAGAGATCAATCAGGCAGAACCTGATGGGGTCAGACGTGAAAGGGTCAGCATCTAGAAAGTCTGACAGTTTGCTGCGAAAATCCTCCCATTTTAAAGGAGTTTAATCGGTCTTGGGCCTTGGCAGACCTTCTCTGGTTCTGCCGGGTATCAGTCCTGGGTGCCATCAGCCTGGGCTAGTTTCTGCGACATCTGGTCTTAGCTGCAACCCCCATGTCTGCTTGCATCACCGCCCAACACCAGCCGCTGCTGACACAAGTGACTCCATTTTGCTCTCTACAACTACCCACGAGATAAGGGGACTAAAGGGAGATTGAGAGCTGCGAGCATGAAAGATGGGCCTTTCAATAGTACTTTTAACTGCTGAAAGCAGCCACTGGCAGAACGTGGCCAAGCAGGGCAGAGAATAAGCAGAATGGATTTGGGGGGTGAGCAGGTAAATGGAGAATAACCAGCATGGGGCCTTATGGGAGTCCTGAAAGGAACCCCCCAGTGCGTGGTCTCACTGGTGTTTCTTTTTTTTTTTTTTTAGAGAGGGAGAGTGGGGGAGGGGGAGAGGAAGAGAGAGACTCTTAAGCAGGCCCCACCCTCAGCACGGAGCCTGATGTGGGGCTCGACCTCACAACCCTGAGATCATGACCTGAGCCGAAATCAAGAGCTGGATGTTTAGCTGACTGAGCCACTCCACACTGAGGCGCCCCACCCTGGTATTTCTTAACTCTAGTCTGGGAAATCGAGCCCTCCCGGGCAGGAGCTCACACCTATGTCGTGATCACGCCAGCCCACTGGCACCATGGGCGGGCCTGGGGGCTCGGCTGTGTGTGGGTTGGAAAAGCTGCGCTGCCTTGGGGTGCCGATACTTTCCCTGGACACCGGTAACATGGGCAACAGCCTCTGCCTTCCCCACTCAACTAAGGGACCCAGAGGTGGGGCCGGTCTCCCCGGGGTGGTAGAGGTGGTGGACCAGGCACGAGCACCATCGGAACTGTGGTTCTGAGGCTCTCCTAGAGTTTCGCTGTGGCTGACCTACACCTGCACCCTGGCGAGCAGAGCCAGTGAGCCGGGGCCACCTCGGACATCGGAGCCACGGGGCTGGAGGCAGCAACAGCAGCCAGCGGGAGGCCCCCAGGTAGGGTGTGGGTGGGGTGGACTCCTGCAATGATGGAGGCCTGTGTCCCTGAAGGACTGTCTGCATTTCTGCTTCCCTAGCAGGCAGCCGGAGGGAACATACTGGGGACAAATTTGGGGACATATCCAAGCACGGCAGGAAAACTTCATATATTAGGGTAGGCTACACCCCCAAACTGACCAGCCTTCCTGCTGACAAGGCAGGGAGGTCCCAGAGTTGGGGTAACTTGGACATAAATGTAAATGTGATCTTACTTGTCCAACAAGCAGGTGAAGCTTATGGACTCTCCCATTACACTGGTTTTGATATTGTGAAAAATAAATAAATGTGTCTCAGGGAAAGAGCTAGGAATGGATTCATGAAATCCACAAGCTTACCTCCACTGAAATGAAACAAAACCTGGGGAAGTGATAGCCTCTTGAAAATTCACCTTATGTCTCTGAGAACTGTGAGGTTAGCTAATCACGAGAGCTTTCCTTATGATATTGTCCCTATGGAAAAGAGAGCTTCCATCCACATTTTTATTATCAGTCAATGTCTAGAAGAGTTTACATTCCTGGAAAGGATAAATTCACTTGAAAGGGGGCAATATTTATTCAACAAAGAACCAACTCCTCTGAGTCTGCTGAACTTGATTTAATACTTTCTTTCAAATGCCGTATTAAAGGTGAGCAAGAGAGGCGCCTGGATGGCTCAGCTGGTTAAGCGTAGGACTCTTGGTTTGGCCTGGGGTCATGATCTCAGGGTTGTGGGATCAAGCCCGAGCCCCACGTCAAGTTCTGCTCTCAGTGTGGAGTCTGCTTGAGATTCTTTCCCTCTCCCTCCCCCTCTATTGCTCTCTCCGCTTGCTCATCTGTGTGTGTGCATGTGTGCACTCTCTTTTTCTTTAGAGAAATGTGAGCATGAAAATAAATTTAATGTCGTGATTATTCATTCTAAGGATCTGATCAAAGGATCAGTAAATACAATGGACTGAGTGTTGTAACAAATAAGCTTAGGGGCACCTGGGTGGCTCAGTCGGTTGAGCGTCTGCCTTTGGCTCAGGTCATGATCCTGGGGTCCTGGGATCGAGCCCCACGTCGAGCCTCAAGTCAGGCTCCGTGCTCGGTGGGGAGTCTGCTTCTCTCTTTTCCTCTGTCTGTTGCTCCGCCTGCTTGTGTTCTCTCTCTCTGTGTCAAATAAATAAATAAAATCTTTTAAAAAAATAAGTAAGCTTAAATACACACAGGCAATTTTCACCTGTAGGAAACAGAGTTTTAAAACAGCTTTTTGAGATATAATGTGTACATTAACCAAATCACCCATTTAAAATGTAGAATTCAATGGCTTTTAGTATATTCAGAGTTGTGCTACCATCACCATAATCCATTTTAAAACATTCCATCACCCTGAACCACCCCCCACCCCCAAACCATCAATCCTCAATCCCTCCATGCCCCACAAACCTAGGCAACCACCAATCTATTTTCTGTGTCTATAGATTTGCCTATTCTGGGCATTTCATATAAATGGAATCAGACAATATGTGGCCTTATATGTCTGTTTTCTTAAAATAACATTTTAAAGATTCAGTGATATTGGGGCGCCTGGGTGGCTCAGTCAGTTAAGCATCTGCCTTTGGCTCAGGTCATGATCCAGGGTCCTGGGATCGAGCCCCGCATCAGGCTCCCTGCTCCACGGGGAATCTCCTTGCCTCTCTCCCCAGCTTGTGCTCTCACATACTCTCTCTCTCAAATAAATAAATAAAATCTTTAAAAAGAAAGATTCAGTCATATTGTGGCATATATCAGTACTTTGTTTTTTTATGGTTACATAATATTCCACGGTATGCATCCACCACATTTTGTTTATCCATTCATCAGTTGATGGACACTTGCATTGCTTCCATTTTTGGCTATTATGTATAATTCTGCTATGAATATATTGCACAGATTTTGGGGTCAACATATGTTTTCATTCTCTTGAGTATATACCTAGGAGTGGAATTACTGGGTCATATGGTAACCCCATGTTTAACTTTTTGGGGAGCTGTCAAACCGTTTTTCAAACTGGTTGCAGAGTACATTCCCACCAACAGTGTGTGAAGGTTCTGACTGTTCCACATCATTATCAACACTTGTTTTATCTGTTTTTTTTTTTTAAGATTTTATTTATTTATTTGACAGAGACAGAGAGAGAGGGGGAACACAAGCAGGGGGAGCGGCAGGCAGAGGGAGAAGCAGACTCCCCGCCGAGCAGGGAGCCCAACGGGGGGCTCGATCCCAGGACCCTGGGATCTGAGCCAAAGGCAGCTGCCCAACCGCCTGAGCCACCCAGGCGTCCCTTATCTGTCTTTTTGATTACAGCCATTCTAGTGGGTGTGAAGAAAGAGGTCTTTAAACAATAACAATTATGGTGAGAGCTAAACAATCTCATGAATGATATTGGATTCCTTTTTTTTTTTTAAACAGACAGTGAAGAGATGCTCAACATCACTCATCACCAGGGAAATGCAAATCAAAACTACAGTGAGATATCACCTCACATCTGTCAGAATGGCTAAAATCAACAGCATAAAAAATAAGCGTTAGGGCGCCTGGGTGGCTCAGTCGGTTGAGCGACTGCCTTCGGCTCAGGTCATGATCCCAGAGTCCTGGGATCAAGTCCCACATCAGGCTCCCTGCGGGGAGCCTGCTTCTCCCTCTCCCACTCCCCCTGCTTGTGTTCCCTCTCTCGCTGTGTCTCTCTCTGTCAAATAAATAAATAAAATCTTTAAAAAACAACAACAACAACAACAAAAAACAAGCGTTAGCAAGGACACGGAGAAAAAGGAACCCTTGTGCACTGTTGATGGGAATGCACACTGATGCAGACCTTGTGGAAAACAGTATGGAGGGCCCTCAAAAAATTAAAAGTAGAACTACCCTGTGATCTAGTAATCACACTAATAAAGAATATGAAAACACTAATTCAAAGGGATACATGCACCCCTATGTTTATAACAGCATTATTTACAATAGCCAAACTATGGAAGCAGCCCAAGTGTTCACCCATAGATGAATGGATAAAGAAGGTGTGGTATGTATATATGTACACAATGGGATATTATTTAGCCATAAGAAAGACTGAAATCTTGCCATTTGCAATGACATGGGTGGAGCAAGAGAGTATAATGCTAAGTGAAATAATTCAGAGAAAGACACGTACCATATCATCTCGCTCATATGTGGAATTTAAGAAACAAATGAACAAAGAAGAAAAGAGACAAACAAACAAACAAACAAAAAAACCAGACTCTTAACGATAGAGCACAAACTGATGGTCACCAGAGGGAAGGTGGGGGTGGGGGGACGGATGAAATAGGTGAAGGGGATTAAGAGTACACTTATCTTAATGAGCACTGAGCCATGTATAGAACTGTTGAATCACTATATTGTACATTTGAAGCGAATATAACACTGTATGTTAACTATACTGGAATGAAAATAAAACAATTTAAAAACAAAAGAGAAAAAGAAATATGTGTTTGGATATAGATATTACCTGACTAAAAACTTGCTCTCCTCTGCAGACAGATGGCATTGCTGATAGAGATGTTGGCCAATATTTTCAGAGTTCAGGGACTATTCTTCAAGAGGAACAAAAATATTGACCCCTGAGTAAGGTGAATGAGTTCATTGTTTATCTTAACCTTCTTCCCCATGGTGAAACACTTGCCATCCATAACATGGAAGCAAAATGTAACTGTTTTTACTGCATCTGACAAGATAATTCTGGTGAACATGAAGTGTGAGGATTTGGTTAAGAATTCTCGGGGATGGGGCACCTGGGTAGCTCAGTCGTTAGGTGTCTGCCTTTGGCTCAGGTCATGATCCCAGGGTCCTGGGATCAGGCCCCGCATCTGGCTCCTTGCTTAGTGGGGAGCCTGCTTCTCCCTCTGTCTGCCACTCCCCCTGCTTATGCTCTCTCCATCTCTCTCTCTGACAAATAAATAAATAAAATCTTAAAAAAAAAAAAGAATTCTTGGGGACCATCTGAGGCAGTGGGAAGCCCCAGGCTTCTACCTCCTGGCTGACTGCAATTTTGGGCCTGTGTATGGGCCTCCTGGCTGTGGGAGGAGATGGTGGGGGATTCAAGGTTGGCAGCAAAGAGAAATGGCCCGATTGGAAGCGAGGAGAACCACAAAGCTGACCTGAGAGGGATGACTGAGCAGAGCTCTTGCGGAGAGGCGACATTTGGCACGAGATAAGGAAACCGATTGACCCAGTGGCGAGCCCAAGGCCACGGACTGTCTGTGGGAGAGATGGGTTCAAGCCTCTCTGAGCCATTGTCTTTGACTGCCGTCACACAGAGCAGGGACCATGAAAATGTTGATTGCGTGAATGATGGGTGTCGGGATAGAGGAAGCTGGTAACAAGAGGGGGACTGGGTGCTGCTGGACAGGGATGGGGGGCACTTTTTCACTGGCTACTCTTTGCACTAAATGAGTATATTACTTTTCAGAATAAATACGTCAAATAACAAGTTCTACTATCTCCCACCAGAATAAGAGGCCACTTTTGAAGGATCAAAAATCAGCTTAGCTTCAGTTTTCCTTTTTTTTCAAAATAAATATTCTAAATAAATAAATATTCTAAGCCCAGCATGATGCCCTGGTTGCTGTTCCATCCTTGTACCCTAAAAAAAAATGAGGCAAAATGGGCAGGAAATTGTTTATAGCAAGAATTACAGAAAACAGTGATTATTACACTTTAATAAGACTCTACAAATTAATTGGATTGAAGGCTTTGATAGAGGATTGGTTAAAGTCATGAAAAAACAATATATTCAGAAGAAAATACATTTATAGCATATAAAAGAAGTCAAAACATCACCAGGAATCATACAGATGAAGTTCAAACATAAAGCACTATTTTCAATCACTAAAATAGTTTTTTTTTAAGTATAATACCCAATTCTGACAAAGTTATAGTGAAATTGCTTTAGGGCAGCATTAACTTGAAAATTACATATATTTGGAGTATGTATTGGATATATATCAATTGTCATAAAAATGTTTATACTGTTTGATTGAGGAATCTCAAGTTAGTATATCTTGTCTAAGGAAATTATCCAAAAGGAGCTTAACCAAATATACAAAAATGGTATCAAACCATTCTTTATAATGCTTAAACACTGAATACAATTATTGTGCACAAACTTAATGGAATATTATACAGTCTTTTAAATTAATAAATAAAAATAATTTTTTCAAAGCAAACAATTTCATGCATGTGCAGAGATTTAGTTGCATGGATGTTTATTTAACACTGTTTATGATAAAAGATTGGAAATTATGTATCTAACAGTATGATGTAATTTTGGTCAAATAACTAATGGAAAATTCATAATGTTTATTTAAATTAATAACTATATAGAATTGTATTTGTCCACATGCTGATACATAATTTCAAGTTTTTGAAGTGAAAAAGTTACAAAACAATGGCAAAGTATATTCCATTTCGATTTCAAAACTTTTCAGACTTTTCAATTTCAAAACTTACTAAAAAGCTACAGTAATCATGACAGTATGGCACTGGCATGAAGTTAGACTTATAGATCAATAGGATAAAACTGAGAGCCCAGAATAAATCCATATGCCTGCGGTCAACTGGTTTCGACAAGGTGCCAAGATTATTCAGTGGGAAAATAGTCTTTTTAACAAATGGTGCTGGGACAACAGGATAACCACAGGCAAAAGAGTGAAGTGAGACCGGGACCTCATACCATATACAAAAATTATCCCAAAATATATAAAAGATTTAAATGTAAGAGCTAAAACAGGAAAAAACATAGGCATAAATCTTTGTGACCTTGGATTAGGCAGAAGTTTCATAGATATGACACCTACAGCACAAGCAACCAAAGAAAAATAGATAATTTGGACTTCATCAAAATTAAAACCTTTTTATTGCACTGGAGGATATTATTAAGATAGTAAAAATACAACCCACAACATGGGAGAAAATACTTGCAAATCACATACTTGATAAGGGCCTCGCATCCAGAAAACATAAAGAATTCTTATAATTCAACAATAAAAAGACAAGCCGATTAAAAAAAAGGGTGACAGACTTGAACAGACATTTCTCCAAAAAGATACAAAAAAGGTCAATAAGTACATGAAAAGATGCTCACCATCACTAGTTATTAGGGAAATGCAAATTAAAATTTCAAGGAGATACCACTTTACTAGATATCACTCTACTAAAATGGCTGTAATAAAAAAAATGGGAAATAACAAATGACATCAAGGTTGTGCAGAAATCTGAACCCTCGTCCATTGCTGGTGGGAATTTAAAATGGTGTAGTTACCACATATCCTGGCCCATATGACCCAGCAATTCCATGTCTATGTGTATACCCAAAAGAATTGAAAACATATATTTATGCAAAAACTTATACTTGAATGTTCATAGCAGCATTATTCATAATGGCCAAAAAGTGTAAACACCCCAAATGTTTATCAACTGATGAAGAGATAAACAGAATGTGGATATACATACAGTGGAATATTAGTTATCCATAAAAAGGAATGAAGTACTGATTCATGCTACAATATGGACGAACCTTGAAAACATGCTAAGTGAGAGAAGCCAGTCACAAGGACCAAGCCATATTCCTCTTATATGAAATGTCCAGGATAGGGAAATCCATAGAGACAGAAAATTGGTAGTTGCCTAGGTCTGGGAGGATGGGAGGGAAATGACAGCTAATGGGTATGGGCTTTCTTTTTGGTGTGATGAAATGTTCTAAATTGATTGTGGTAATGATTGGAAAACATTGTGAATATACTATAAATCACTGAACTGTACACTTTAAAATGGTGAATTAGATGTTATTTGAATTACATAGTTGACATTTTAACCACATGGGTTTGAACTGTGTGGGTCCACTTATATGCAGCTTTTTTTCTATAAATGTAGCACTGTATGTATTGTAAATGTATTTCATCATTTTCTTAGTAACTTTTTTCCTCTAGCTTACTTTATTGTAAGAATACAGTATATAATGCATACAACATATAAAATATGTGTTAATTGAGTGTTTGTGTTATTGGTAAGGCTTCCAGTTAACAGTAGGCTATTAGCAGGAACATTTGGGGGAGTCAAAAGTTATATGCAGGGGCACCTGGGTGGCTCAGTCGTTGAGCGTCTGCCTTCGGCTCAGGTCATGATTCCAGGGTCCTGGGATCAGCCCTGCATCGGGCTCCCTGCTTGGTGGGAAGCCCGCTTCTCCCTCTCCCACTCCCCCTGCTTGTGTTCCCCTCCCTCACTGTGTCTCTCTCTGTCAAATAAATAAATAAATTTAAAAAAAAAAGTTATATGCAGATTTTCAACTGTCTGGGGGATTAGTGCCCCAACCCCTGCATTGTTCAAGGGTCAACTGTATATCTCATCTGAAAAATTTCAGAAAAGTATATTCCAAGCCAAACCCAATGTCTATCTATATGTCTATCTGTCTATTTCTGGGTGGTGCAATCAGGCATACATTTTTAGTTGCTTCTTCATAATCAAATGTGTTAGCTAAGTTATTTCCAATTAACATTTATAATTTATGTAATAGCATAAGATAAAAGAAAACTCTACAATAAACATGGACCATACTAAGTTACAATTTATAAAAGAAGGGATATAAGATAGTTACACATTCTGCAACTATGCGGGAGTATCTAGCACTAGTCCTGAAAAATAGAACAAAATAAAAATAATTGTGCACAAGTAGTAAAATTATGTATGAATTTTTTTGAAACTTTTTTCAGTATTATGATTTTTATCTTTACAAGTAGGGGGGAAATAACCATATTTGCCTCACGAAATGAATTTGGTTTTTATTTGATATTGAAAGTGTTAATGACAACATTATCAACTCTAGGTGCCTTTTTTAAAAGAATTCACTGATTCATTCTACAATAAATTTTCCATTCTACAATAAACTTTTCCTTTAGCTAATCTTTTCCTTTTACCTGAGTTCTCTTTTCTTCTTGTGTAAGTTGTATTCAAAATTGTTAACTCCCTTTAATATTTAAAACTTATTAGAGTTTAACTTTGAATAATATTTCCTAATAATTGAAACTTTTTTTGTGTTTATAGTTTTTGCATTTTGTTTCTCTTATATTTTCTTGGGTATTTAGTTGGCTATCCTAACAGTCTGCAAATATTTTATTAGTTAATTTCTTCTCAGTTTTGCATATTAAGCAGATACCCTCTTATTTTCTAATTTATTTGTTTCAAATTTTTTGATTTTCCCTTTTAAATTTGTTACCTAAATCTTTAAAAAATTTAAGTATAGAGTTAATTATTTTTTTCTTTTTCCTTCTTATTAGCATAGGCAGGCGAAATACAAAAGTTCACTGACAGCTTTAACTGTGTAAATGGTATCTTTTTTTCTTTGTCTTTAAAGTAATGTCCCCATATTTGGTGTTGCCTTTTTAACTCAATTATTCCATCACAGAGTCTTTCTTCCATTCTTGCATGGTCGTGTGCATATAGGTAGAATATTGGCTTTCTCTTCAACTTTATTTTATGGAAGTCCGAGAAAGCATGTGTAAAATCTTTGTCTACCTATTGTGAATATCTTTATCTTGAAAATTGCAATTAATTGTTTGTGAAGGCTTAATGTGCACTTGAGAAAGCTCCCTATTTCCCAATTTTTCCTCTTTGGATCAGTTCCTCCAATTGCCTCCTTCTGTGGAAGTAATGGAGGCCCCCGAGGTGCAGGGACTTGCCCATTATCTCTCAGTGGGGTTGGGGCAGAGCCTGTGTTTGGGGCCAATGAATGGAGCATTGTGGAGAGTTAACGCCAACATGCTCCAACAGCACCCTTCCCCTGCTGGGGCCCCGTTCTGTTGAAAAGCTACAGAGCAGGGCTGCCTTAGGCCAGACAAGCTTTATTGTATGCACACCCTCCCCTGCAGCTTACACTGCATCATACTGACCTGTTATCCTTGGGCTTCTCTTTGGCCTTGCCTGAAGAAGGGATTCTTTCCTAGGATGCTGTCTTCTCATGAAAACAGACCTCCAGTGGATCCTGCCACGGGTGTTCTGGGCATGCCCAGGTATGCCAGAATCCTGGGATGAACATAACTTAATCAGTCAAGCTGGGACCCGCTATACTTGCTTTCATGCAAGCATGATTTACCTGAGCCAGGCTCTTAAATTATTCTATCTCCCCTTTCTTTAAATGTATTTTTTTAAAAAAGATTCATAGGTGTGGATTTTGTCTTTTTAATCCAGTCTATGATGCTGTTTTTTAAATAGGAGAATTTAGTCCATTTACATGTAATCTTATAATTGTTGTAATTGTGTTATTCTGTATTTTTCTCAGTTAATAAAATTCTTTGTTTTCTCTTTAGCTTAATTTAGGATTTCTTACTCTTTTTTTTTTTTTTTAAAGATTTTATTTATTTATTTGCGAGAGAGGAAATGAGAGACAGAGAGCACGAGAGGGAGGAGGGTCAGAGGGAGAAGCAGACTCCCCGCCGAGCAGGGAGCCCGATGCGGGACTCGATCCCGGGACTCCAGGATCATGACCTGAGCCGAAGGCAGTTGCTTAACCGACTGAGCCACCCAGGCGCCCTAATTTAGGATTTCTATTGGAGGCCATGTTTTTTCATTCATTTAAGTGAGATGAGATGTTCTCACAATTTTCTGAACAACCCAATTTCCTAGTGTTCTACTATGTTTTCCCTTACCCAACAAAAAACAGACTGTGCTCATTTCTTTATATTTGTTCTAATTAAAAACTACTTTTCTTAAAAAAACAAAACAAAACTGTTTTTCTTATGAATAGATTCAGATTTTTTTTTTTTTTTTTTTTTTTTTTGGTCATTCACTCACCTTCTCTAAGTCCTCTTTAGTCAAATCCTCTTGGTTTCATTTTGGCATTCTGAGAAGTTTTATCTCCAGTTAAATATTTTGAAATATGATGATCACATTTTATAAAAATTATACTTTATACTCTTGCTTTTCAGACTAGGGTATGTCTATCTGTGCAGATGAGCTATCCACTGCATAATATTATTTCTCCCTGTCTATATACTTTCATTGAAATTTGCCCCCCTTTCCTGAGGGTCCATGAGTGCACACACATACACAGAGATCCTAAGGAAGGTATAGGCCTGAATGGCCATAATTGTACTGAGTGAGTCTGTTTCCCTGGGTCAGCTGACTGGCTCCCATGGACCCCTCGCCCAGTTCAGGCTGGCCTTGGCCAATCAGCTGTTTTCTCTCTAGACTTCGAAAACGAAGTGCCTTGTTCAGAATTGGGCCCTGGACCGGGAGAAAAAGACTCACCTTTCATTGAAATTGTCCCCCACCCACCTCACACACACACACAAATGCAGAGCAAACCCCTCCCTCCCCTCCAGCACATGATTCCTTGGAGGAGAGTTGCTATCTGGAAAAAAAAAAATTGGGGGTTCTCAGCATGCCAAAAGAGAAGTTTGGTAGCCTGCAGCGTGTGTTACAGAAGGAAGAAAGCTGTCTCTGTCAGGACCATCATCTACAAGAGACTTAGCTGTTTTACACTCCTAAGACTGACTACTGTTTAGGATAACTTCTTATCAGATGACAATAATAACAAACATGTATTTGCTCTGTGCCAGGCACTGTTTTAAGTGCTTTACATGTATTGACTCATTTAAATTTCACATCAACCTTATGAGGTGGTACCATCATTATTCACATGCTATAGGTAAGGAAACCTCAATGGAGAGGTTGAGTAATTTGCCTAAGGACACACAGTGAGTAACTGAAGGAGTTGGATTTGAACCCAGCAGTTTGATTTCCCCTTAAGTGCTATGATGCATTGCTGTTGTATTGGAATTGCCAGCTTCATGTGAGGCTGATATCTGGCAGGGGGCAAGGTACAGGAGAAATGTAAACCCTTGTCCTATAAAGACCTTCCTCTGCAGTGAGTTCTCCAACAAAACAAAGGCATCAACATTCTGGGTTTAATGAGTTTAAATGTCATTCTTTCTCTTTTATGTTTTTTTTTTTTTTAAAGACTTATTTATTTACTTATTTGAGAGAGAAAGCGAGCACAGGGGGAGGGCAGGGGGAGAGGGAGGAGAGAAGCAGACTCTCCACTGACTGCCCAGCCTGATGAGGGGCTGGATCTGAGGACCCTGAGATCAGGACCTGAGCCAAAATCAAGAGTCAGAGGCTTACTCAACAGAGCCACCCTCGTACCCTGTAATTCTTCCTTCCTTTCTTTCCTTCCTTCCTTCTCTTTTCTTTTCTCTTTCTTTCTTTCTTTCTTATTAACATATAATGTATTATTTGTTTCAGGGGTACAGGTCTGTGATTCATCAGTCTTAGAAAAATATGGAACCCTTCACGAATTTGCGTGTCATCCTTGTGCAGGGGCCATGCTAATCTTCTCTGTATTGTTCTAATTTTAGTATATGTTCTGCCTAAGCGAGGACCATTCTTTCTTTTTTAAAATGTAGTAATTATTAGATGCCATTTACAGCTGCTGAGATATATCTGTGATTAAAAGAGAGAGCTCAAAATTAGAAAAAAGATGGAAGATCAGAGGAAGAGAAGACCAAAACGGGAGGATGAGAGATAAAGTTAAAAAATAAAAATTAAAGGGGCGCCTGGGTGGCTCAATTGGTTAAGCGACTGCCTTCGGCTCAGGTCATGATCCTGGAGTCCCGGGATCGAGTCCCACATTGGGCTCCCTGCTCGGCGGGGAGTCTGCTTCTCCCTCTGACCCTCCCCCCTCTCATGTGCTCTCTCTCTCTCTCTCTCACTCTCGCTCTCAAATAAATAAAATCTTTAAAAAAATAATAATAAATAAATAAAAATTAAGGTAAATTTAAAGCCAAAGATGTGGGAATAAAAACTTAGAAAGAATAACATTGTAAATGACAAGTTTCTAAAATTCATACTTGAAGTAGCATATGTTAAATAGAAAATAAAAGAAACAAAAGAGCAAAGAACTAGAAAATAAAAAAAATCTAAAAAATTAAGAATAACATGTTGATAGATCTTGATAAAATGAGCAGTTAGAAGTATTCAAAAAGACAAGATTTTAAATAGGAGATAGAAGGTAAAAGAGAAATTAAGATAAGGGCTAAGATCTATGAGGCAAAAGTTGTGGAGGATCTAGAAGGATTTATATTTAAACAGCTAAGAGAAAAATAATACTCCTAAAGATAGAGGGAAAAGAGAAACTAAGTTTAAAAAAAACTAAGTTTAAAGTGAGACAAGAACAAAAACAGACTCTAATCAGACAAGAATTCCAAGTGGGAAATAGTGGTCTGGGTGGGGCTGATTGCTGGAATTGAGAAGGCCAAGATCAATTGATATGGCGATGATGAGACATATTTTTTGCTCACCCATAACACTCAGTCAGCAGCACTATCAGCCTGCACAAGTAAGGATGAGGCTCATGGCACCTGACTCCATCCCACAGCTGACTGGGTCCTTCCAAAGTCATACCCCTAGGCCAGCAAACACTCCTTCACTTTGGTTCTTGGAATATGTTCAATTCTACCTTAGTTTTTCTTCAACACATTTAATAGTCCTTTTGTTATCTTTTACTTCCTTCAAGATGAAATCCACATGTGAAAGGCAATCAAACATGTTGTTGTTGAATGGATTTGTTCCATTGCATTTCCTTGAAGTTCTTGTGGCGTTAGGTTACTATGCTGTTTGTTTTCTCTCTCTCACACACACCATCTTTATCACCCAGCTTCAATTCTGATGTTCTAACACTTCCTACTGATCCTGATTTGCTTGGTTATTTGCTCCTTTCAGCGTAATTAGTAGTAGTGGGATTGGGTGGGGAGGGATGAGACGATCTACAGGACTTGTTCTTGGACCGGGCTGTAAGGGTGAGGGTGTGGTGGAGGGGTGGGGAGTGCAGGAGTCACGGATGTCTCCTATGTGTCTGGGTTTCTGCCTCTGTGACCGGGTGATGTTAGTATAGGAGAACACCGAGTTAGGGGTGGTGGTGGTTAGGAATCAAGGTCAGGCTGGACCTGGAAAACTCTGGGGCACTATAGCTGTCTCTAATCCTTAAATTCCCAGGAAGGCTTGAATTTCATAATAGACACACTCCCTCCCAATGCCAAAATGGAATTCTTCTGGAGGTAGCAGATGGCTCACTGTTTATACCAACAGGGCATGGTAACCCTGGTCCTCTGTTTATATTCTGGGCATTCCTCAAAGCATTTTGCATCATTAATTGGCTATCCATTATCCAAAGAGACCAAAGTCAGACAAAGCACATCATCTGGAACCTTTCATGCCCACACCATCCTGGAAGTACAGAGTTACCCACAACTCCCTGCAGTTCTCTAAAAATATGATGCTCTTCACAGCAATGATAAGTTTCCATCTCTTGAGATAGCACTGAAATCTCCTGGAACCCCAGCCAAGTTGAGCCTAATGAATCACCTTGGCCCTTCAACAGAACACGGTTCATTAGAATTGATGCTCTATTCAAGGCTGCCAGGAACATGCAGGGTAGACTTTATCTATTGTACTTTAAGGATTTGGGGCTTCTTTTTGTCTATATCACAAGTTGACTTTGTCCCTTCTGTTCACAGAACAATTGATTTAGCTTCCTTTTATCAAATTGTAACCATTTTCTGGTCCTGCCTTGCTTATGTTATACCTAGGCTCCCTTGGCTGATATTTTGGGTGTTTTAAACTTTTCAGCCACACATTTCAAATTTCTTGGTTTACTCCCACAGATGGCTGGTTACATCCATTGTCGATAGATTTACAGTGTCTTAGAGAAGACTATGCCTCTTCTGGATGAGCTTGTTGTTGTTGTAATAACTGGATATAATGGGAATGTACTGGTTCTGGACTGGAGGTATGCTTGTGGGGCAAGCCTCTCACCCCAAGTCACTCTACAGTGTGACTCTACAGTTGTGGTTTTCCTTTGGCCCACATGAGGAAGCCCACTCTACTTAGATGATACGGGAACACGTCACCCAGCCCTGAGGCCTTCACACTGGCTGACACCAAACTTTGTCAGCCGTCCCCAAATGGGATTTTCCTATTGAACTTATGTACAATGATTGTCTTTCCTTTGCTCTTGTCCTTGCTCATCTATTCCTGCTTCTAATATTTTTATATTTTTATATTAATAAAATTAATAGAAAGTAGGCCGCATTAATAATTTTCTTGGCTTCATCTTCCATTTCTGGCTCTGAAACCCCAGTTTTTATGTTATTAATCCTCTGTTCTTTTCCTTTTCTGGGTCTTCCCATCCCTGGCCCCATTGGGCCCTCTCCCACCCATTGGATCACTGTACCTTTGCCATCTTCTGCATCCTGCCCCTGCTGGGCTTCTTCCATCTCATCTACAGTTTGAATAGACAATTTTGCCTACATCACAGTTTCGCGGAGGATTCTGACCTGTGTGAACATTAAAAACCAAAGGCTCAGGGGCGCCTGGGTGGCTCAGTCATTAAGCGTCTGCCTTCGGCTCAGGTCATGATCCCAGGGTCCTGGGATCAAGCCCCGCATCGGGCTCCCTGCTCCCGCGGGAAGCCTGCTTCTCCCTCTCCCACTCCCCCTGCTTGTGTTCCTGCTCTCGCTGTGTCTCTCTCTGTCAAATAAATAAATAAAATCTTAAAAAAAAAAAACACCAAAGGCTCAGGGCGCCTGGGTGGTTCAGTTGGTTAAGCTTCCAACTCTTGATTTTGGCTGAGGTCATGATCTCAGGGTCCTGGGATCAAGCCCTGGGTCAGGCTCCACGCTCAGTGGGTGGCGCGCGGGTCTGCTTGAGGATTCTCTCATTCTCCCTCTAACCCCCTCCACCCCCTCCACTCACGTTCTCTCTCTCCCTCTCTCAAATACATAAATCTTAAAAAAAAAAAGGCTCATGGGTTAATTTATTCTTTAAACAAACACCGATTGAGGCCTTTGTGTGAGGCAAGCACCGTAGATGCAAGATAAAACAAATTATTTTCCACATTCAAGAATTAGTAGAGGGGTGCCTGGGTGGTTCAGTCGTTAAGCGTTTGACTCTTGATTTCAAGCTCAGGTCATGGTCTCAGGGTCATGGGATTGAGCCCAGTGCTGGGCTCCAGGCTTAGCAGGGAATCTGCTTGAGATTCTCTTCCTCTCCTTCTGTCCCCGCTCCTGCACACGTACTCTCTCTCTCTCTCAAATAAAGAAACCTTTATTTTATTATTTTTTAAAGATTTTATTTATTTGTTAGAGAGAGAGAGAAAGCACAAGCATGGGAGCAGCAGGTAGAGGAGCCTGATGTGGGTGGGACTCGATCCCAGAACCCTGGGATCATGACCTGAGCTGAAGGCAGATGCTTAACGGACTGAGCCACCCACTCAGGTGTCCCTAAAATAAAGAAATCTTAAAAAAAAAAAAAAAAAGGATTAGTAGAGGTATTAGTAGAGGAATCCTGAAATTTACAAATACTCTCAAAAACATTAAGGCATTCAGGAACAATTTAACGTATCTCTTCTCCTTGTTTGAATATGGAGCATATGGTGGTGGACTCCTTCACTACACAGATTCAAGCCACTGTCGATATTGACACCATATTCCTGAATTTTGATTTTTTATGGTCACCACTAGGCACTTGATGGCCACATCATGACAGTGGTGACCACCACCTTACTGGAATTCTTTCCTCTCCTGCTGTCTTCTCAGCAGTCCTTCAACCGAACATTCTGACTGCTCTTTGGAGGTTCCTTTTCCTTTGTTCACACCTACAATGTTGATGTTTTCTTAGGTTCCATCCTTCTCTACCCACTTCCCTGGGCAGGGCACACTGACCTTTCAGTGGGTTTCTCAACCGAGCCTACTTTCTTTCTTACCTGAAACACTCCTCCCTACTCTTTTTCTTGCTTGAAGTCTCCACCATCGGCTTTTCCCCGCCCGTGTCTGGGTAGGTCCCACTGCCTTTACTTAGCCCACCCAGGTGAGCAGCACCCCTCCGCCTGCCCTCCCATCAGTCTGTGCATTCTGAGGGTAGGCACCACGCCTGGATCGCCCCTCCCTGCCTCTCCAGTGCCAGCCCTGCTGGCAGGTGTCCAACAACCCAGTGTCTACTAAATGAAAAAATGAGTAAAACCCTGTCCCAGGAAGGGGCCGGCGTGGCTACAGCCGGGGCCTAGAACCCGAGCTGGGCGGGTTCCGGAGCAGGGGACTGAGGCGGGAAGGCTTCTAAGAGGTGGCCTCGCTAGAGCCACCGGCTACAGCCCACCGCCCCCGCGAGGCGAGGCCCAGAAGTCGCGTTGGCCCTTCGCCAGCCCCTGCCAGCCGCCCCGCCCCCTGCAGCCGAACAGCCGCCGACCACCGCCGCCGCCGCGCTCTTGCTGCGCGCGTCGCTCTTGGCCCCTTCCGGCCACCGTTGCTCTCCATACCGCCGCGCCCCTGACCCGGAAGAGCATTCTCCTTAGCAACTGCGGGACCGCCGCGGCGCCAGCCTCTCGGGAGCAACGGTGAGGCCTCCCCGCCCCCGTCCCGCGCGCCTCCCCTCGACCCCTTTCCTGGACCGGCCCCGGGTCTGGCCTGCCGGGTCTCCGCAGCTCTTAGCGGGGCACCTGCGGCAGCGGCCCCGGGCGGGCGCCCTCCACTTCTGGCACCGCCGCCCGACTCCGCCGTCGCCCCTGCCCACCACAAGCCCCCAGCTCTCCGCCGACCCGGCCTGCCAGGCTCGGCTCCTCGCGCCCGGCCCCCCGACCCCCCCCCCCCCTTGTAGCCCTCTTCGGGGCGCGGATAGGAAAACCCGAATTAAACAGAGCCTGTTGCTGTAGAGAGGACGCTTCCCGAGGCTCGGGTCCCCTGTGGGCGCGTTCTCATGGGTCCTGATACAGATGCTCGGGACTGGCAGGGATGGAGCGTTTGAGCAGCTTTGAACAGCAGCCACTTAACTAGAATACTTGCTGTTTGCTTGCTGCTTTGCGCTTTCCAGAGTGGTGTATTTTATCTGCTTTGTTGATCGTGGAGACTCATGTAATTGAACATTTTGAACTGATCCTTTTCCGGGGATTAGGTTTTCTATTTTTAGCGATGTGCGGTTAGTATCATGTAGCTTAGATTTTGTGTCTTCCAATTTTCTACAGGAGGAACTCTCCCTGGGACTGATTAAGTTTGGGAAAAATTTCAAGAGAAATTTGCTACGTTGAAGAAAGTAGGGACAGGTGTTGCTAATATCTTTGACTTACATGTGAAAAGATACCGTGACACTGAAAACCTCCCTTAATTGAGTTTGTAGATGTGGTACTAAGAAAACTCTAAACCTTGTTTGAACATTGTTGGATAACGACTTTATATTTAATCTAATGATGAAGCTAAAACTGAGGCATATGAAAAATCTTCAGGAATGACATTTGCAGGAATTTCTGTACCAAAATCCATTATTTAACGCAGTATAATTTCGTATCAGTTCAGTAAGTATTTAATAAGCACCCACTGTGTTATATTATGTGAAAGGATATAAAATAAGAGTGTATAGATTGTTATTATTGGGAAAACTATAAAGCAGCATTTGTTTAAATGCAAAATCAGAGGGAGGAGAGATCAGTGTGGGCTGGAGTTTTCTGTATTATGTTTATGGATTATATCTCTAAAGTATAGATAGTTTGTATTTGTGTTGGAGGGGACAGGGAATCCTAAATAGTTTCTTATGTTTTTAAGGGTTTTGGGAAATAGTTCCAAGTGACATTTTGTAGTTTTTATTTAAAGCTCTACGATTACTTGATTGCAGTATCTATTTCTTTCACTCTTAATACAAATCTGGCATTTTTCTTGTTTGAGATCTAAATAAATATGGCTTATAGTAGGGGGCTTTCCCACTTAAGAGATTCATTCCTTTGCTTCTGTGACGGTCTTACTTTTATATGTGTCACCACAGTTTTCAGTAGAGTTAGTTACTAGTTCATATATACTTACGAGTCTTGTGAAATGTTGCTCTTTATTCATTTGACAGGTATTCCAGAGTGCCCCCTATGTAGCAGGCATTGTATCAAGAAATGCCAAAAACAATTTGCTCAGCAAGTAGTAATTCTGCTTTATCTACGATGTGTGTGTGTATTTGTGTGTTTTACTTATCAGCCTTTGATGCTCAGCATTTGCCTAGGGACATAGAAGGGCCAGAGAAATGTTTGTTTTTTTTTTTTTTTTCTTAAGAGTTGAATAGGGATTTTAGGCTTAATTGATTTGGACATCCTCCAAAGATTCATTAAGGAAACCTCTTAGGATGTTTCATTGCTTTCTTATAGGTTTAGTGCCCTATATTCACTTGTTCAACAAATATTTGACTGCTTATTGGGTACACCGTGTTTGGCCTTGGAAATTGGGGGGGGGGGGAGAGTGAATGCATCTCTGGCCCCTGTCTTTAGCAGATGATACCAAATAATCACATGAATGTAAAACTGCAACAGTGACACTATTTGATTTAGGGAAGTCACTGGAAAGACATTTGAACTAAGATCTGAAGGATGCACGGGAAAGGAAGAGTGTTCCAGTCAGAGCAAACAGCAAGGGCAAAGATGGTGGGGTTCATGGGGAGGACTGGGGATTTAGGGTACAGCTCTATGTAGAGAACAGGAAGAGTGTTGAATCTGGTGGGAGAGGGGGTTGGAGAGGTGTGGTGGGCCTTGTAAGCAGGTTGAGGAGTTTTTCTTTATTTTTGGAACAAGGAGAAGTCTCTATACAGTTTTACTTAGAGACTTAGGCTGGATTGCAGATGGGGATGACACAGATTGGTTTTAAATAGTCTGCTTTGTATTTCTACCATTGCTTAGTATTTGTATTGTCTTCTTATTTCCTTAACATGCTCCCTCAGCTTTATTGTAGTTAGAGAAGCTTCCATGTTCTACCAGCGAGATGTGTCCACTTTATTTATTTTTTTAGTTGGGACAAAAGGAATTTTAGGGGTTAGTATTGGACAGTAGAAGTTAGTTGATCTGAAATATTTTTGCATCAGTATGACTGCTGGGGCACTAACTTCTGTGACTTTTTTTAAAGATTTATTTATTTACTTGAGAAAGAGCACGCGCGTGAGAGCACATGGTGGGAGGGAGGGTTAGAGGAAGAGGGAGAGAGTCTTAAGCAGACCCTGCTGAGTTTGGAGCTGGAGGTGGGGCTTGATCTCAAGACCCAGAGATCACAACCTGAGCTGAAACCAAGAGTTGGACGCCGAACCAAGAGTTGGAAGCTTAACCAACTGCGCCACCAAGGTCCCCCTGTGACTGTTTCTTTTTAATTGTAGTAATAAAAACACATAATATAAAACTTACCCTCTTAACCATTTTTAAGTGTATGTTCAGTGATGTTAACTATATTTACACTAGGACTTTTTTATCTTGCAAAACTAAAACTCTGTACCCATTGAACAACTCCCTATTTCTACCACCCCCCTCCCCAGCTTCTGGTGCATTTGAGTTTTATTGCTGTAAATGCTGTTTGTTTGGTTTTTTTTTAAAGATTTTATTTATTTGACAGAAAGAGAACACAGATAGGCAGAGGGAGAGGGAGAAGCAGGCTCTCCGCCGAGCAGGGAGCCTGACGCAGGGCTCGATCCCAGGACCCTGGGATCATGACTGGAGCCGAAGGCAGACGCTTAACTGGCTGAGCCACCCAGGCACCCCTGCTGTAAATGTTTTTTAAGAATCATTATTTGTACCACATCTTGTAGTACTCATCTCAGAATGCCTTCGGACCAGTTGATTTTGGGTATTGGACTGAAAATGATTTTGAGATGGCTCAATATTTTAAGTACAAAAAAGTATAACAAAGCATTTTCTTGGGTGGGGGAGATTTGTAAATTTTTATTTGCAGTTTCCCAATTTGTCCTAGACTTTGGATTCCTGCAGTGTTGTGGAACTAGCCTTATAGAATCCAGTTTTTAGAATGTCCTTTGAATCTTCAGAAAAATTTTTTGTTTTATATGGGGAATTGCTGTGGGAAGTGAAGTTCATTTTCATGCAAATACTACTGAGCACATGCACAAGTCAGATTGTGAGTGGGCCTGGAATGGTTCCATAGATCCCTCTGAGGTCCAGCCATCTGTGCCATACTGGTGATGTCAGGGAGACAGCCAGCATTCTTGTTGTCTTTATTAAATGGAGGGTGGTGGAGCTGCACGAGATGCTCCTTTGTGTCACATTATGGGACATAGAAGGATCTGACAAGGACTTTTCAGATAGCATTTTATTTGGAACCATAGCAAGAACTTGATGCCCCGAGTTGTAATTATACGATTAACCCTCACATTGAGGCTGGAAGTGGTCAGGTTTAGTCAACTGTTAGTCCAAAGAACTTATTTTTCTAGTTTCTTTTTTATTGTGGTAAAATTTACCATCTTAACCATTTTTAAGTGTATGGTTCAGTGGTATTAATTACTTTCTTAATGTGTAAACATCACCACAATCCATCTCCATAACTATTTTTCATCTTTTTTTTTTTTTTTTTAAAGATTTTATTTATTTGACAGAGAGCAAGAGAGCACAAGCTGGGGGAGCTGCACAGGGACAGGGAGAAGCAGGCTCCCTGCTGAGCAGGGAGCCCGATGCACACGGCTCGATCCCAGGACCCTGAGATCATGACCTGAGTCAAAGGCAGACGCTTAACCGACTGAGCCACCCAGGCGCCCCCAAAATTTTATTTTTAAAGATTTGATTTATTGATTTGACAGAGAAGAGAGAGCAAGCACAAGCAAGCCTTGTCTCCAGGCAAAGGGAGAGGGAGTAGCAGACTCCCCGCTGAGCATGGAACCTGATTCAGGGCTCGATCCGAGAACTCTGGGATCATGACCTGAGTCGAAGGCAGACACTTAACTGACTGAGCCACCCAGGCACCCCTGTTATAAGGATTTTGATTCACTGTCTTCTACCTTGCTTGTGTCTGACAAGAGATCTGATATCCTTATCTCTGTTTCTCTATACTTAATGTGTCTTTTTTCTTTGCTGCTTTTACAATTTTCCCTTTCAACTACTTTGAAGCAATTTAACTATCATGTGTCTTAGTATAGTTTTCTTTTTTGTGTGTATGATTTGTGTCATTGGAAATCTTAGATTTATGGTTCTATAGTTTTTATCAAATGTGGAAAACTTTTGGCTGTTATTTTTTCAAATATTTTTTCTTTCTCCACTTCCCCTCCCCACTTTACAGATTTTTAATTACACATATATTAGGTTGCTTGAAGTTGTCTCCTAGCTCACTGATGTGCTCTTAAAATTTTCTGTCTTTTTTCTTTGCTTTTCATTTTGGATAGTTTCTATTGCTTTATCTTCAAGTTTGTTAATTTTTTCTTTAGTAGTGTCTAATCTGGTGTTAGTCACATCCAATGTATTTTTCATCTTACGCATCATAGTTTTTATCTCTAGACCTGAGATCACTCTCTGAGCCAAAACCAAGAGTTGGATGCTTAATTGACTGCACGACCCGGGTGCCCCAATATCTTTGATGTCTCTTAACCCTTTCAATCTTTCCTCTTTTTGAACATATGGAATATGGTTCTAATAACTGCTACTTTACTGTCCTTTTTTGTTATTTCCATACATTTCTACATTCTCTTTCTCTTTTTCTGTCTCACACACCCTATTTTTATTTTTTATATTTTATTTTTTATTTTTTTAAGATTTTATTTATTTGCGAGAGACAGAGAGCATGAGAGGGAGGAGGGTCAGAGGGAGAAGCAGACTCCTTGCTGAGCAGGGAGCCCGATGGGGGACTCGATCCTGGGACTCCAGGATCATGACCTGAGCCGAAGGCAGTCGCTTAACCAACTGAGCCACCCAGGCGCCCCTCACACACCCTATTTATTAAAGGAAGTAATGTGGAGTGCCTGGGTGGCTCAGTTGGTTGAGCATCCGACTCTTGATTTCGGCTCAGGTCACGATCTCAAGGTTGTGGGATCAAGCCCTGTGTCAGATTCTGCACTCAGTGCAGAGTCTGCTTGTCCCTCTCTCTCTGCTCCTCCCCCTGCTCTCTCTCTGTCTCTAAAATAAATAAAATCTTAAAAAAATAAAGTAATGCAAGATATTTAATAATTTCTTTATTTTGTGTGTTTGGAAACAGGCTTATGAAAGGTAGTTTGGTTTGGTCAGGGTTAGACAATGTTCAGATTTAAATCTAGGTTTTTCACAACTTCTGCTCTTTCTGTTACTCCTGCCTCAGTAGGAAGAATAAGACAAATATAGAACTAAAAAATAGTAGGGAAGGCACCATAATAGAGAAGAATTATGCAAAATCATAAGGGAGTATGTAGATTAAAAAGACTTCTAAGGATGCAGGAAGCTTTTGGGATGAAACCTGAAGGACAGGTAAGATTTTGCAGGTTCTTTTTTTTTTTAATTTTATTTATTTATTTATTTGACAGAGAGAGAGAGCGCAGAAGCAGGGGGAGCAGCAGCAGAGGGAGAGAGAGAAGCAGGTTTCCTGCTGAGCAAGGAGCTCATTGCGCGCTGGGCTCGATGCGGGCTCCATCCCAGGACTTGGGATCATGACCTGAGCCAAAGGCAGACGCTTAACCGACTGAGCCACCCAGACACCCTGAGATTTTGCAGGTTGTTCTAATGAGGGTAAAGCATTTCAGGAGGAGAGGAGTGTATTGCAATGTGTGGGTTTGGAAGATTGGGACGTGTGTTTAGCTGAATTGGGTTTGAATATGGAAAGCAGATGACTAGGGAGGTTGGACTGAATTGTTGAGTATTTTTGATGTCTGGCTTTAACACCACTTTTTAATATATCTTGTCTCCAGTTGCTACATGCCTCTGACACAGGGATGGTGTCTTTTAAAATTTCTTTTCATTACTTAGTACAGTCTTGTATATAATTCACAGGTTTATTGATTGATTAATAACATTTTCTTACTCTAGTACCCTTGGTTCTACTTTATTATTACTTGTGATTGCATTGTTTATTGTATAAGAAGTCTTAAATCTTGTATTCATAAAATTCCTTCCAAAGAAGTCAGCATACTTTGTGCAAATTCATTTATCGATTGTCTCAGCAGTCAGCTTACCATATGCAAAGAGTATCCCACTTCCTCAGGCATCCAGAATCCTGCTTCAACTTAAGGGTCATTGTGTAATCTTGTACTGTTCTAATGAAATCAGTGAGTTTGATCAAAGAGTGCATTGCCCTTCGTTGTAAACTCTCCCTACACCCATGAATCTCCTTGCTAATGCAGCTTCAGAAGAAAAGGTGAAAATCAAGGATTTTGCTAACTCCTGAAAGTTGTCTACTTAGAAGGAGATGACAGAACCAAGCAGATTTTCGGTGGCAAACATTGAATCTAGAATTAAGAGGCTATATATATATGTCTTTACATGCAATCTGTACAGTGTTTTTTTGTTTTACTTTTTTTATTTGAGTATAGTTGGCACACAATGTGACATTAGTTTCAAGTGTACAACATAATGATCCAATTTCTTTATACATTGTGCTGTGCTCACCACGAGTGTAGCTACCATCTGTCACCATAACAAAGCTGTTACAAGATCATTGGCTATATGCTGTGCCTTTTTTTTTAAATTTTATTTTATTATGTTATGGTAGTCACCATACATTACATCATTAGTTTTTTTTTTTTTTGCAAAATATAACCTTATATTTGATGTACAAAAATATAATGTTATATCTCTATATCTGAATTTCTTTCTTTTTCATTTTTTATTTCAATACATGTCCTCTAATAGCCATCACCAGGCTAACCCATCCCCCCAGCCCCCTCCCCTCTAGAACCCTCAGTTTGTTTCTCAGAGTCCATAGTCTCTCATGGTTCGTCTTCCCCTCCGATTCCCCTCCCTTCATTTTTCCCTTCCTACTATCTTCTTTTTTTTTTTTTTTTTAAACATATAATGTATTATTTGTTTCAGAGGTACAGGTCTGTGATTCATCAGTCTTACACAATTCACAGCGTTCACCATAGCACATACCCTCCCCAGTGTCTATCACCCAGCCACCCCATCCCTCCCACCCCCCACCACTCCAGCAACCCTCAGTTTGTTTCCTGAGACTAAGAATTCCTCATATCAGTGAGATCATATGATACATGTCTTTCTCTGATTGACTTATTATGCTGTGCCTTTTTAGTCCCACATTGTTTTTTTGTTTTTAAATTATGGTCTTTTATTAATACTGAGAAGTTATAAAATAATGTATGAAACATATATGTAAGGTATGCAGAATAATAGGGCAATGAGTATCCATATAACAACCACCGAGTGTAGGAAAAAATGTCATTGCTGTTGAAGATCTATGTTCTTGTTTGTAATCCTACCCCTTCTTTTCCCTTTCAGAGGTAACCTGAGTTTTGTATTTTTTTTTTTTTTTAAAGATTTTATTTATTTATTCATGAGAGACAGAGAGAGAGAGGCAGAGGGAGAAGCAGGCTCCCAAGGAGCAGGGAGCCCGATGCGGGACTCGATCCCAGGACGCTGGGATCATGACCTGAGCCGAAGGCAGACGCTTAACCATCTGAGCCACCCAGGCGCCCTGTATTTTCTTTATACTTGAACCACATCCTTTGTATCCTTTTTTTTTTTTTAAAGATTTTATTTATTTATTTATTTATTAGAGAGTGAGTGGGAGAGAAACAGCATGAGAGGGGAGAGGGTCAGAGGGAGAAGCAGGCTCCCCGCTGAGCCAGGAGCCCGATGTGGGACTTGATCCCAAGACCCTGGGATCATGACCTGAGCTGAAGGCAGTCGCTTAACCAACAGAGCCACCCAGGCGCCCGACATCCTTTGTATCCTTAAACTGTTTTTTAATTTTTGCATGTTTTTGAAATTTGTAAAATGGAATCACAATACAGATAATTTTCAGTGATTTGCTTCTCCCTAGAACATTATGTGTGTCTGCTTTGGTCACATTGTGCCAATAATGAATCCTGGCCCGCTTGTACTTAGGAGCATAAATTTCTTTTTTTTTTAAAGATTCTATTTATTTATTTGAGAGAGAATGAGATAGAGAGAGCATGAGAGGGGGGAGGGTCAGAGGGAGAAGCAGACTCCCCGCTGAGCAAGGAGCCCGACGCGGGATTCAATCCTGGGACTCCAGGATCATGACCTGAGCTGAAGGCAGTCGCTTAACCAACTGAGCCACCCAGGCGCCCACATAAATTTATTTCTTAATAATTTTCCTCACAGTCTCATAAAGAATAAGATTCATATGTTTCTGCCTTTTAGAAATAAAAAAAAGATAATGCTTTCTGACTGGATACAAATAAGCCAGTTTCCTTTAAGACCTTCCATCTCCATGCGCTCCAGAACCCATCTCTGAGGGCCATACCTTAGTGAGTGGGTAGAAGTCCTTGAAGGTGGCTTATTTTTCCTGTCTTTCCCCTTCTTCTGTACCTTGGGCAGCCCGGACACTCCCCATTCCTCAAATAGGTATGGTTTTGGGGTTCTTTATCCTGACTGCACATAAGGATAATACCATGCCTATGCAAAGACTAGCCAATTAAATTTCAGTATTTCTTTTTTTGACTGTTCCTATCTTTTGTCTGTTCTTTTTTGTTTGTTTGTTTAACTTTGTTTTAATTGGGTTGCTTCTTTCATATTGATTTGTAGGTCTTGACATCTTGACATATTCTGTATATAAATCCTTGGATTTTTTTTTAAAAGATTTATTTATTTGAGAGGGACAGAGAGCAAGAGCAGGAACACAGAGGGAGAGTGAGAGGGAGAAGCAGACTCCCCGCAGAGCAGAGAGCCTGACCCAGGGCTCCTTCCCTCTCCCTGTCCTCTGGCAACCATCAATCTGTTATGTCTCTGTGCATTTACCTATTCTGGATATTTCATATACATGGAATCATATGTGACCTCGTGTCTGTCTGTCTTTTTTCACTTAGTATAATGTTTTTAAGTTTCATCCATGTTGTAACATGGGCTCATTCCTTCAGATACACTCATTTTTATGGCTAAAAAAGATTCCATTTTATGTATATGCCACTATTTATCCATTGAGGGACATTTGGGTTGTTTCCACCTTTTGGCTATTATGAATAGTTCTGCTATGAACATGTGTGTATAAGTATTTGTTTGGATAATTATTTTCAACTCTTTTGGGTATATGCCTAGAACTGGAGTTGCTGGGTCATATGGTAATCCCATGTTTAACTTTTTGAGGAACGTCCAGTCTGTTTTCCATAGTGGCTGAACCATTTTACATATCTACCAGGAATTTATGAAAGTTCCACTTTCTCCACATCCTTGCCAATATTTGTTATTTTCTGGTTTGTGTTTTGTTTTGTTATAGCCTTCTGAGTGAGTGTGAAGGGGACCTCATTGTGGTTTTGATTTACATTTTCTTGATGGCTAATGATGTTGAACATGTTTTCATGAGTTTTTTGGCCTTGAATATATCTTCTTTGGAGTAATGTCCATTTGCATCCTTTGCCTTTTTTCTTCCATTTGATTGTTAAGATGAGATTGTCAATTTCTATAAAAAAGTCATTATTTGAATTTAATTGTGGTTACATTGTAATTTTTTAATCAATTTACAGCTGACATCTTTATAATATTGTGTCTTTCTGGTCAAGAGCAGGGTTTGTTTCTTTGTTTAGGTCTTCTGTGTTTTAAAAAATAATTTAAAAATTTAATTTAGATCTTATATCAGTCTTATTAATTTTATCCTCAGGCATTTTGTGATTTTGGTTACTACTTAGAATTAATCTTTCTCTCTGTTTTGTTTTTAGATTATTGTGGGCATATAGGAACGTTAGTGATAACTTATTTGTTGATTTTGGATCTACCCTTTCTGCATTCTTGCTGAAATCATGAGTCTTAATAAATTGTGAGTATATCCTTTGATAGTGATATTATCTGTAAATATTGAAAACCTAGTCTCTTTTCCAATATTTCTTCTTTTTACCAACTTTTTTGATTACATCGATGAGGACCTCTCTGGTACAGTGTTGAGTTGTTGGTGATATCCTTTCTGAACTTTAACATTACACCACTAAGTACAATGTTTACTGTTTCTGACTTATTTTTTAAAAATATTTAATTAGTTTATTTATTTGAGACAGAGAGAGAGGGCACAAGTGGGGGGGAGGGCAGAGAGAGGGAGAAGCAGACTCCCTGCTGAGCAGGGAACCCGATGAGGGGCTCTATCCTAGTCAAAGGCAGATGCTTAACCGGCTGAGCCATCCAGGTACCGTGACTTTTTTCGCACTATTTCTTTATTTGCTAAGGTTTTTTTTTTTTTTTTAATGCTGCTTAATACTAATTGGTGATAAACTGTATAATGTTTTTTGTTGGGCATTTATTAAGCTGTCCACCTCCCCCTGTTACTATGTAGTAAATCATATTAATATGTAGATTCTCTTAGAATATATCTTGAGCATGATCTTCCATATGCTGTTGGGATTCAGTTTGTTAATATCTTATTTAGTATTTTTCCATCTGTGTTCATAAGTGAGATTGTCCTATATTACTATTATTATTGCTTATGTGCTTTCCTTGTTTGGGTTTGAAATCTAGAATACAGTTAACATTTAGCATGTTAGGGAGTTTTTCATCTTTTTCTTTTTTTTTTTAAGATTTTATTTATTTGAGAGAGAGCATGTAAGCATGGGGGGGGGGGCAGAGGGATAGGCAGGCTCCCACTGAGCAGAGAGCCTGACAGGGGGCTTAATCCCCACACCCTGGGATCATGACCTGAGCTGAAGACAGATGCTTAACCAACTGAGCCACCCAGGCACCCCTCATCTTTTTCTGTACTTTGGAGTAATTTACCTAACATGGGAAGCAAGATATTTGCTTTTATATTTGTTTATGATATGGTGTGTGTTCAATACTTACATATTTTAATTTTTTGCAATTGAATCTATTAATCTTTTTATCATTTCATATTTTGTGGTCACTTCTTTAATCCATCAGATTTGGTGTGGGGCAATTCATTTCCTTCCCCTATGTAGTTGACCATTGTTCCACCACCATTTAGTGAGAAATCTATCTTTATTCCACTGATCTGAATTGACACCTTACTCATACATTATTTACAAATTTCGATGTGTTTCTTAGCTTTATTATTTATTTATCTTTGCTGCTGTTTTTTTTTTTTTAATTTTATTTATTTATTTGACAGAGAGAGAGAGACAGAGAGGGAACACAAGCAGGGGGAGTAGGAAAGGGAGAAGCAGGCTTCCCGCTGAGTAGGGAGCCCAATGTGGGGCTCGATCTCAGGACCCTGAGATCATGACCTGAGCCGAAGGCAGTTTTGCTTAACCAACTGAGCCACCTGGGCGCCCCCTTCCTTTTTTTTTTTTTTAATTAATTTATTTATTTGACAGAGAGAGAGAGAGAGCACAAGCAGGGAGAGGGAGAAGGAGAAGCAGGCTCCCCGCAGAGCAGGGAGCCCAATGCGGGGCTCGATCCCAGTACCCTGGGATCATGACCTGAGCTGAAGGCAGACGCTTAACCAACTGAGCCACCCAGGCACCCCTTATCTTGCTTCTTAACTGAGGATATTTCTTGTATATTGAAGACCTGGAGCTAAGCACTTCTGTCTATAGAATGAAAAAAACTGTCTTGGCTTTCACAGAGGATTTATGGCACAGGGATCCACTGGAGGACATGGATTAGCTGATAGTGGTTTAGAAATGGCTGGAGTTTGAAATGGTGGCTACTGTGAGAGGCCTGGACTAAAAATGGGTGGATTAATGTGGGTCTACTCTAGAGTGAGTGTCACTGACTAAGAACTTGGAATTCCTGGGAGAGGGAAGCCTCATGAAGTGGAGAGATGGTCCTGAGGGCTGCACAAGAACTCACACTGAGTCTCTTGGAACTGATTAAAGGGATTCTGGCTCCTAGCAAGATGGAGATTCTGAGCTGGAAGGAACCTTAGATCCTCATCCCTTACAACTGACTTAGACTTGTGCAAAGTATTTGAGGCCTTGGGGAACTGGAAAACATTTTTGAATCTACTTTTTAGCTTTTGGCTTCTGAAGTAAAGGTTGGACTAGAGACTGAGATGCAGCAAATCAGAGAACAAATACGGTGCTCAGTGGGGAGAATTGGAGAATATGTTTGGAGAAGCTTATTATAGACACATAGTCATTATATTCCTGGGACAGTTTTTTAAATATTTAAAAAATAGTTATATATGACTTAGGTAAAGAATTAAAAATAGAATCAAGTTCTTTATTGCCCAGTTTTCTAATTTAGTATTAGTGGGATATAATAAAAAGGCTATTAATTTAGTAGTGTCTGAACTCATTCTAATACTTTTGATTGTGCTGGATTTTCTAAGTAGCAGGGATTTCATTTATCATTGATCTTTTGCCTCTTTTCTAATGTTTATATGGTCTTGGTTATAGCAATGACTAGTGCCTTTAGAATGATATTAAATAACACTATAATAGCTGGCATCCTTTTCCTATTCTTAAGTTAATAGGAATGCTTCTAGTGCTTCACAATTGTAAGTTATTTTTTGTTTTAAGTTTTTTGCTTTTTAAACTTTATTTTTAAATTAAGCTTTTTACTTTGAGATACGTGTAGATTCACATGCAGTTGTAAGAAGAAATACAGAGAGATCCTGTGGATATTTCACCCAGTTTCCTCATGTGTAACCATAATATCACAACTAGGAAATTGATGTCAATACAATCCACCCATGTTATTTTGATTTCATTAGTTTTAGTTGTACTGGGGTGTGTGTGTGTGTGTGTGTGTGTGTATTCTGTCACATCTGTAGATCTGTGTGACCACCAGTGCAGTCAAGATACAAAATAGGTCCTGCACAAGAATCTCCTGGGCTACCCTTTCATAGCTACAGCCATCTCCCTCCCTCTCTGCCTTCTTAACCCTTGGCAACCGTGACACTCTCCTCTCTCTCTCTGATTTGTCATTTCAAGAATACTATAAATGGAACCATACAGTACATAACCTTTGAGATTGCTTCACTCCACATAATTCCCTTGCAGTTCATCCAGGTTATTGTATATATCAATAGTTCGTTCCTGTTTATTGTGAGTAGTATTTCATGGCATGAACGTACCACAGCTTGTTTCACCATTTATCTGCTGAAGGGCACATCTGGGTTGTTTTCAGTTTTTGGCTATTACAAATAAAGTTTTATCAGTTGATCAGTAATGCATCTTTTAGCATCTTTCCCCCTCTAGTGCAGGATCTAGTCTAGGGTCACACATAACATTTAGTTGTCCTGTTTCCTTTGTCTTCTTTAACCTGGAAATATTCTTTTAGCCTTTGTCTTTTGTGACATTGATATTTTTGAAGAATAGAGTCCTCTTTTTTTTTTTTTTTTTTAAGGATGTTCCTCATTCGGTTTGTTTGATGTTTCCTCATGATTAAATTCAAGTTATGTATTATTCTTGGCCTGAATACTACAGAAGAGGTGTTGTTTCCTTGATAAATTCATCTTATTGCATTAGAAAAACATTCTTTTTAGTAGTTTACTGAGAAGTCTTAATTCAGAACGGGTGTAGGGTGCACATTGTTAGAGCTTGGAGTCTAGGCCACTGGCTGGCTGGTGGACTCAGAAGCAGTGTAGGTAGTATGCTACACAAGCGGCCAGGGTCTCTGGCTCAAGTGCATGCACTTTGATAGTAATTCTTGGAACAAGTCAAAAAACAACAAAATAAAACACATGCCTTTTGGCTTCTATCTTCATGATGATTTGGTTCCATTCCATTAATTTACTAACCTAATGAATATGTTTTTTTTTTTTTTAAAGATTTTATTTATTTATTTGAGACAGAGAGAATGAGAGAGAGAGAGCACATGAGAGGGGGGAGGGTCAGAGGGAGAAGCAGACTCCCCGCCGAGCAGGGAGCCCGATGCGGGACTCGATCCCGGGACTCCAGGATCATGACCTGAGCCGAAGGCAGTCGCTTAACCAACTGAGCCACCCAGGCGCCCACCTAATGAATATGTTAACAGGTCTCTACCATGGGTTCATGTTTTATAATTTTTAAAACTTAATGTTGGACTTAGTATTTTATTTTTTATATTGGGTTTTGCATTTTTGTTTATAATAAAAATTTCTCTGTAGTTCTGTATGTAAAAAACAGTGTGTGTGTTCTTTCTTTGTCAGATTTGGTATCGGGGTTGTTTAGCCTCGTAGAATAAATTGAAAAGCTTCCATAACATTGAAATTACCTGTCTCTCAAATCATCTTGGCCTGGTGCAATTTGGGGGGAGTGTGTGGATCTTTGGCAGTGTTTTCTGGTTTCTTCTCTGTGATTAAAGATCTATTTAGGTTTTTACCTTTTTTTTAAAGTTCTGTCCCTGTCCTACTTTCCATTGCTCTTAGAATAAAGACCCAGGCTGTGCATTTGGGGTCGTGTACTCTTGATCCTGCCTACGTGTTATCACCATTCTTTTATTTCTTCAGTTGCTAGAGCTAACTCTGAGCCCTCCTAGGTTTCCCCTCTTCTTATGCTCATACCAAGTCTTACCAATTCTGTTCTTAATTTGTATTTTGAACCCGTCTCCCTTTTTTCCATCCCCACTGCTACCTGGATCCTTCCAGTTGTCTTAATAGGTTTTTCAGTCCCCAGTGTCTCCTTCCAAATCAGCCTCTGAATTGCAGCTGCAGTGATCATGGTAACATGCAGATCTGATCATGTTAGGCCCCTGAACATTCTTTGGTGATTCCAGGGCAGAACTTTTCCCCAGTGCTTCTGACTTGGGTACAAGACTCCTTTTGCTTATCCCTGTTTTCCAGCTTCTAGCTTCCATCAGCGCCCCAGCAGTCCAGCTGCACCTCATTACCTAGAATTCCTTTGCCCATGCTTGTTGCTGTTTGTCCTCTGACCCTCTCCTCAGCTTCTTCATCTTTGAGTGTTTCTCACAAGCCTTTCTCTGTGAAGCCCTCCCAGAGGGGACCTCTTCACCAACAGAGTTTACTAGTTCCTCTCCGTGCAGCTACCTTACTTTTGCTCTTTTGTGACTGTAGTTCTCTTCTATTGAAACTATTTTTTACATGTCTTTTTCTGCTATATCCTGTGAGCTTTTTAAGGGCAGAAGCTTTGCATGTCATGTTAGTAATGTGCTTGGCTCCAGTTAGTAATGTTTGTTGAATGAGTACAAGCTGTAGTTAGAGGTTTGTGAGAAAACTAATTTGATTGAAGCAGAAGGTTATAATAGGAGTAGGGAAGACAATAAGCCTGTATGGGCCAACAGATTATGAAGCAGCTGAAATGTTTGGACTCTGTCTTTAGTTAGCAAGATGGGTAGAGGAAGAAGGCAAGAGGAGGCAAGGTCATTTATTATTGTTGTGCTATAGAGACTGATTAAAGTACTACCATTATGGTATTTTTAGATTTTTTGGTCTTTTTTAAAAAGTGTGAGTGCTGATTTTTCAAATAAATGAAGATTGCTGCTAGGGCGCCAGGGTGGCTCAGTTGGTTGAGCGTCTGACTCTTGGTTTCAGCTCAGGGCATGGGCTCACGGTTGTGGGATTGAGCCCCATGTCGGGCTCTGCGCTGAGCTGAACATGGAGCCTGCTTGGGATTCTCTCTCTCCTCTCCCTCCCCTCTGCCCCCCCCCCCCCCCTCTCTCAAAAAAAAAAAAAAAAAAAAAGATTGCTGCAAAGATAAAATAAATGACCTTACGTTAATAATAGCAAATGCTTTTTGAGTGCTTACTATCTGCCAGGCACTCTTGTGAGAGCTTTACTTATATTACCTTATTTAGTACTCCCGACAGCTCTGCAAGATAGGTTTTTTTGTCGGCCCGTTTTAGATGGTAAAACTGAGGCACAGAGATGTGAAGTAACATGCCCAGAGCCACAGCTTTTAAGTGGCAGAACTAAGATTCAAACTTTGGCATTTTGGCTGCAGAAGCCTTTTAACCACTAAGCTCTGCTGTCTTCCATTAATCTTATAGCTTATTGGGTGGCACCTAGCTTTCCAGAAACTGGCATTTTAACCTTGAACTAAGGACCAGTGAAACCATTTTCTATGTTAGTGGACATGAGCAAGTATTTTTTGACTTCTTTTCTAGTAGATAATCCATTTTGTGGTGGCTTCAGATGTTTCATCTGTTACCTCAAGTGGGGGCTAAAATTGAGCCTGTTCTGCATCCGATTAGCATTTAGGGTACTTTCTGAAAGTGTTAAATGTTTGAAATGAAGTTTAAATGCCACCAGTTGGTTGTTTTAGCAAATCAGAAATGAGAGCTTAAACGAAACCTTATTAAGTTAGTTGCCTGGCCCCTGTCATTCAGGCCAGGTAAGGATTGTTTCTTCTAGCACATTCTTCAGTGCTTGGTCCAGTCTTTGTTAATTGTCTCAAAGAAATAGCTCCACTATCCCTGAAGGAAAGCGGTTTTCTAATCTCTGATCTGAGAGTTTTTCTTTGTAATTAGATGTGGAGATTAAAATGTGCTTTATTCTGAGTTTCTTTTAAGGTCACTACCGTCTGAAGTAGTACAGAATACATGAGTCTGGGTTTGCCAAGATTACAGTTGCTGTGGGAATCATAACTTTGGATTTCCTCACATCTGGATTAGTGAAATTTGCACAAAGCCTGTGTATGAATATAAGCCTTATATTTTATGTGCATCTAGAGACAGCAAGATCTTAGTGACGTAGCTTCCCGATAAATGACAAATTGAACATTGGCTGTCTGATGTTTTAAAATAATCAGAAGATTCTGAACTTGGCTGTGGAGTCAGTGTCCCGTACTCTGCTGCTCTGCTCAGAAGGCTTGCATCCACCCTGGGAAACTGGAGGTCTGGAGTGGAGGCAGAGGACCAGCTTGTTTCCCCGGGGCCTCTAGACCTCAGGTTTGTCTGTCTCCCCGAGAAGTAGGGATTCCGGTGCTGCTGTTTTGAGTTCTGCTTTTGAAGAAGCAAGGAGAAGAAATGCTGCAGGTCTTAGTTGCCTTTCAGCGTTCTTGGACTTCCTTTGGTTCTCTGCTTCCTTGGATCGTCCTATTTTTCTGCTCTCTACCTGAAGTGATTAACTGTTACATCCGCGGTAATGCCCTTGTGGGTGGTAGAGGTTTCTATCTGGGAAATGTAGAATTTTGAAAAGCCACAAACCCTAGAGTCACCATCTTTCAAACTCACTTCTGTTGAATGGTGTGAATGTGAACCACAGTTTCTCTACAGAAAGGAGGGCTAGCATCAGTTTGTCTTGGGAGGCCTCTCTCAAGGTCCCCTAGTCCAGGGCGCTCAGCTGACAGACAGATTCCAAATTGACAAGTTGGCTTAGGGGTCATCCAGCTTTCCCCGTTTTTCCATCTGTGGTCTGGATTCAGTCTTCATCTTTTTGCCATTTGGAATGTGGTGTCCTGCATTCCTCCAGATGCCTTGAATAATGCTAGAAATCTTCATTGTCATTTTCGAGGGGACAGTACAACTGCTTGTGACTTGGCTTGTCTTCCCCCGGGACTGTCTACAGTGCATGATAAGCACCTTGTGTTGTAGGCGGGAGCATGGTCCTCAGCGAGGGCTTCCCGTAGAGAGTAAATTCCAGATGTCTGTGGCTGCAGCCTTTGAGAGTAGGCATTGGTGTAGCCCCATTTTCCCGAGAAGAAAGTAATGATATAACGGACAGAGTTCTAAAAATAAAGAGCTAACACAGAAGCCAGCTTGGTAATAATCTCTTGTGTAAAATAAAAAAATAAAATAAAATAAATAAAATTAAAAAAAATTTTTTTTTCATGAAAACTGACATGTGATATCATATGAACCTAGGGAAAATTACTTTCACTTCTTGTATATTTTAGTCATTCTGTTCATCTGATTATAGATTCTAAAAGTTAGACATTTTTCTAGATTGCCATGGTAAAATTGGCCATGTGGGTAAGCTTTGCAGCTCTTTCCTTTGTCTTATTAATTTTGAGATTAGTGTTTGTGGGTAGATAATGGCTTTGATTACCATTTAAATTATGCATATAGCTGGTGGATGAATTATATTCTCAGCTTTATTATTAAGTAGCTGTTCTGTATCATAGCCTGAAATTTGGATTACACCGGTATGATAACCTTGTTCCATAAAATTTATGCTTTATGTAAGTAAAGGCCTTAAGGGATAACAGTAGCTATCACTGAATTGTTTGCTGAATAGAATATTTTGCCATTTATGCCCTGTAATTTAGAGTTCTTAAAAGGGAATTTAAAAGTCTTCCCATGTGCTTCAGTATAATTTAGTATGTATATGTGTATATGGGGGATATGAAGCCTGTGTGTGTGTGTGTGTGTGTGTAGGAGTAGATGAAAAACATTGGCTATTTATTGGTAGTTGTTGAATTTGAGTGATGAGCATGTATTTATTACTTCATTCTTTCTATTTTGTATGTGTATTTACATTTCCAAAATGAAAAGATAAAAGAACCTCTCCAAAAAGTAATGAAGAAAAGTGAAAAGATTGCAGACAGACTTTATTTGATAGCATGGACTAGGAGTTCATGCAATACATGTCACGATTTCTAATACCTTCTAGAGTGGCTTTTTCAGTGCTGCTGAAATATTGCCCTGAATTATGTCAGGAGAGAATATTATTTTATTCTGCGTTTGCCCAAGTTTACTGATCACGGCAGAGATTTTCCAGTGTGACTGACTGCTCACACATTATGAAAATAAAACCCTGTATGTTTTTGAGATGCTTTCTTTTGCTATTTGGTGCTGAGTATGAATTCTGACACCGATGGGTACCTTCCTTTGCCTAAAGAGATTCTGATTTCTGTTATAAAAAAAATGAAGTCTTTATTTGGTCCCTATTCTAGATTCCACAAGTTTCTCTGTTCCTTCCTCACTGGATAAAAAGAGATTTCTTCTTATTTCTAAAGGTACTTGTGTTTGACCCGAGCCTTCAGCTACTTTTTCTAAAATTTGTCTCCAAAGTTTGCACATTTATCCCAAAAGAGAGACTGGAGTAAATTTCAGGGGGTTGAAAATGACATTTGGTATGAAAGTCTTTAAAGCATAATCTTATTTGTAATCTTATTTGTTCCAATTTGGTAATTCTGTAGATGACTTAATTATAGTAATAAAATATGGGAGAGAAACATGAGATTGAATTTATAACATAATCCTGTACAAAGTACACATGACCAATGAAGCTGTTTACTGAAAAATGAAGCAGTTTCCACCTCATAGTATTTTGGGGTCAAGCTTATTTGGTAGCAAAGCTTTTATTTGAGAAGAGCCTGGGTTGATCTCTTTTGATTTTGATTTTGTATGCTGCCTGATTGCATATCTTACATTTGTTGTTGTGTCATTTATGACCAGAACTCTGGTACTTCAATGACATTAAGATGATTCTGTCTTGGGCGCCTGGGTGGCTCAGTTGGTTAAGCGACTGCCTTCGGCTCAGGTCATGATCCTGGAATCCCGGGATCGAGTCCCGCATCGGGCTCCCTGTTCAGCAGGGAGTCTGCTTCTCCCTCTGACCTTCCTCCTTCTCATGCTCTCTGTCTCTCATTCTCTCTCTCTCAAATAAATAAATAAAATCTTAAAAAAAAAAAAAGATGATTCTGTCTTTATTAGGCAAGGAGATGATACTTAGATGCATTCTAGCAATATCCTTAATGTACTTCTTGCCTTTAGTGATGTACTCCTGTGTATTATCAAGATGTGAAAATACTAAACTCCAGAATTCACTTAAACGTTATAATAGGCACCGAAATTTTTGTGTTACATGAATTTATAAAAGCACTTCATAAGCAGGGGAAAGTTAGTTCAATTATCTTTAAGGGTTCTCTTAAATTCTGGAATATGGGGAAATGTTGTAGTTTTTTGAAGACAACTATTATCTTTTAAAATTATAGTTGAGAAACATTACATAGACTTTCATTCTTTTTCATCAGTGTCAAGGTATATTGCCAAACTGTCTTTTCAATTCCCGTTATGACATTAGGCCATAATAAATTATCATCGTGTTAATCAAGAACATGCATTCTCCTTTGTAGGGCACTGTGTAGAAATAGGCATAAGACATGGTCCTCGCTCTTTTTTTTTTTTTTTTAGAGAGAGTGTGTGTGTGCGTGCGCGTGCACACACATGCACGGGGCAGGGGCAGGGAAGTGGGGAGGGGCAGAGGGAGAGAGAGAATCTTAAGCAGGCTCCATGCTCAGCATACTTAAGCAGTCTCTCCATGCTCAGAGACTCGGGGCTCTATCTCACCACCATGAGATCATGACCTGAGCTGAAATCAGGAGTTGGGCGCTTAACTGACTGAGCCACCCTGGCGCCCCATAGTTCCTGCTCTTAAATAATTTATAGTTGTTGAAGAGTAACAGGGCATCTCTTTTAATTAATTCATTCAGTAACCATTTCCTGGGTACCTTCTGTGTGCCAGCCCTACTAGGCACCAGGGATATAGTGGTGAACCAGACAGACAAGGCCCCACAGTTTTGGAGCTTTACATTCTGACATGCTGACATGCTGAACGATGTAATTGTTCAGGACTTTAGAAGGGAGGTACTACTTTGTTCTGGTATGGTTAGGATAGGCTATATTGAGGAGGTAGGACATGAGCTGGACAGAAAGTAGAATGGTCATTTCCCCCCTGCGTATTCTGTGGAACCTGCTATACATGATTTTGTAGTGAAAAATGTGGAAAACATAGCACACCATAGGAGTACAGAGAAGGGATCCCAAAAGCTAGAGAAATTAGGTGAGGTTCATAGAAGGGAGAGGATATGGAATTTGAGCTGTTCTTTAAGGGTGAAATTTTAAGAGTGAGGTTGGAGTGGATGGTGAGTGAATTGTGTAAGCTTGAGGAACACAAGATGTGTTGGGGGAGTGTTAGTCAAAATGTACACTTCCTTATGTCCCCCTTCTCCCCTCGCAGAAGCTATCATTTATCTTTGGCCTCACCTTCTCAGCTCTTTTCTATCAATATTTTAACACATTCAAGTTTCCCCTTTAATGAAAATGATAGCAACAACAAATGGAAACCCTATTTTTTTTTATTTCATCTCTTCCTCTTCACAGCCAGACTTCACAGAAGAGTCTCCTGGACTCATTAGTTCCATGTTCTCCCTGCCCATTAATTCCTCAGCTTATTTCTCGTTGGTTGTTTTTTCTGTACTTTACTAAAACAGCTCTCACCAAGCTCCTGGGACATCCGTGCTGCTACATCTGATGAATGCTCAGTTCTTTAAACTTTTTTTTTTTTTTAAGATTTTATTTATTTATTTGACAGAGAAAGACACAGCGAGAGAGGGAACACAAATGGGGAGTGGGAGAGGGAGAAGCAGGCTTCCTGCGGAGCAGGGACCCCGATGCGGGGCTCGATCCCAGGACTCCAGGATCATGACCTGAGCCGAAGGCAGTCGCTTAACCAACTGAGCCACCCAGGCGCCCTGATGAATGCTCAGTTCTTATTTCACTTCTCCTAGCCATGTATGACTTTATTGTCCACTACCTTCTTGAAATCCTGATTCTTAACATCACACTCTCCTGGGTTTTCTCTTATACCTCTTTCAGAGGAGGCCATTCCTTTTCTGCCTTGCGATAATCTTCTCCATGCCTGTTGAACTTTGAGGCTCCTCAAGTCTCAATCTGAGGCTCCTTCTCTTTTTTCTTCCTACCCTCTCCCTTGGCTGATCTCATTTGTGTTCATGACTTCAATTACTGTTTGTTCTCTGGTGACTGTCAGATTTGACTTCAGCCCAGACATTGTCAGAGCTCCTGACTTCGATATCCAGCTGCCTGTTTGATGTCATCTGTTGGTGTTGCAGAGTCACCTCACACTCAGCTTGTGCAGTACTAGGCTCACGATCCCTGCTTGTCTACCCAATCCCGTAACCTTGTACCAGTGAATGTCCCCATCGTCCATTCAACTGTATAGGCCAGAAAACATGAAGTTGTCCTTGATCATCCTCTTTCCCTCACCCTCCATGCCTAGTCCGTCACGTTTTGTTGTTCTGGGCTCCTAAATATTTCTTGATTAAAATTTCTTGATCTCAATACCATCATTTTTTACATGGACTGATCAAATACCCACCAAACTGGGGACCCCATTCATTCTTGTCCTCTCATCTCCAACCCATATTCTACCCTGAAGCTAGAGTGATCGTATTAGAATGTAAATCTGACCATTCACTTTCCTGTTTGAAACATTGAGTACCTCCCCCTTGTTTGTTAGAAAAAAACCAAAGTTCTTCATATATCCTGCAAGTTCTAGCAGGGTTTCCTGCTTTCCTTCCAGCCTGACCTTACCTCACTTTCCCCTTTTCTCAGAGCTATAGCCACATTCCTTGGGTGTGTTATATACACTCCCACTCCAGGGTATACATTTCAGTTTGAAATTACACATCAATTTGTATAATTGTTTGATTAACATCTTTTCTTTCACCCTAAACTAAGCTTCATGAAAGGAAGAATTGAGTCTCTTTTTCTTTTCCATTGTATTCCGTAGGGTCAAGCATAGTACCTGGCCTAGTGTAGGAGCTCAACACATTTTTGTTAAATGAGTGACTGAATGAACAAGTGGATGTTTCATTCAACAGCATAAATCATGAGAGGATGTGTGAAGTGAAACAAAAGTAGCAAGTAATGTTAGCAGATGCTGAAGAACCTTCAGTGCCATGAGAATTATGTAGGGTCTGATGCCATGATCAGACCATACGTTAGGAAGGGTAAACTGGCCTTGGGATTCAGGATATGAAGCAGGAGGGGCAATTAGCTGTCAGTTTAGGAGAGAGGCAGTATGGACCAGTACTAGAACAATGACAGAGGGGCTGTTACATGTTTGAGAGTGTAGAGTGAAAGTAATGGGGTCTGATGGATTGTGGTAGATGGCTTTCGGTGACAGACTTTCAGTGAGTTTCATGATTTCAGTCCCTTCAATTTAGCATTTCATTTTTCCTTTGGAAGTGGTACAATTCTTCTAAACTTTACTGAGCTGTTATTTAGCAGGCACTTTGCTAGGCTTTGGGGTTGCAGAAGTGAACAAAATATTTCATAATCTAAGCCTATTACGCTTTCTAGTATAATGGTTTTTAAATTTAGACTAAAACTATGAACCTTTAATTCCACTATGAGTTATAATACTTTATAAGTTAAAGAAGCAGTTCAAGATGTTCTACAACATGAGATGGTCTTTTTTCTTTATTAATAACCCTTGATTGTTGCCAGCAGCCCCAGAATTATTCCTGAAAGTCTGAAACTCTTCAAGTTTAATTCCCTGGAGATTTTCACAATGATCCTAAAATGATAGGTTGTAGGTAAACAGTGTCCAGCCAGTGTCTTTCATTAAAATGAAATAATTATATATACATAAGTCCCTTCTACCTGTCCACTATACTAAAGGATAAAACAGAGAACTGAGATTCTAACTATTCCTTTTGGTCTTCTGAGAAGAGCTCTAATGTTCAACATATTGAGTAAAAATTTAACTCGTAATTCAGCTACGTCAATGGGTCCTAGAAATGAAAAAAAAGCTTATCCTTTTTCTTTTTCTTCTTTTTTTTTAAGATTTTATTTATTTGAGAAAGAGGGTGAGAGAGAGTGAGCATGAGCAGGGGGAAGGGGTAGAGGGAAAAGGAGAAGCAGACTCCCCACTGAGCAGGGAGCCTTGATAATTCCAGGACTCTGGGATCATGACCTGAGCTGAAGGCAGACTCTTAACCTACTGAGCCACCCAGACATGCCTATCCTTTTTATTTCTTGATGGATTATGCTTTTGGTGTCATGTCTAAGAGCTCTTCCTGCAATCTTTTTTTTTTTAAATAATATTTAAAAAAAAAAAAAAAATTTTAAGTAAGCTCTGTTCCCGTTGTAGGATTTGAACTCATGACCCTGAGATCACGAGTTGCATGCTCTATTGAGTGATCCAGCCAGGCACTCCTCTTTACCTGATCTTAGGTCATAAAGTTTTCCTCTTATGTTCTCTTCTAAAAGTTTTATAGTTTTATGTTAGGTCCATTTGAAATTAATTTTTGTATAAGATGTGCAGTTTCAGTCAGGGTTTATTTTTTGTCTATTGATGTCCAGTTGTTGCAGCACCATTTGTTGGAAAGGCTGCCTTTCCTCCCTTGAATTGCTTTTGCACCTCTGTCAAAATTCAGTTGGGCATATTTGTATGGGTCTGTTACTGGGTTCTCTGTGTTGTTCCATTGGTCTGTGTGTCTGTCCCTTTGAAAACATGACACCGTCGGTGTGTCTGTACCTTTGAAAACATGACACTGTCTTGATTTTGTTTGCTGCATAGCTTAAAATTGGGTAGTAGGCTTCCTCCAATTTTTATTTTAGGTTAATTCATTAATTTTAGTTATTCATTATTTTAGTTATTCTAGTTCTTTTTTTTTTTTAGATTTATTTATTTTAGAGGGAGGGTGTACGTGCGAGTGTGGGGAGGGGCAGAGGAAGAGGGAGAGAAGCAAACTGCCCTGAGCAGGGAGCCCGACCTGGGGCCTGATCTCACAAGCCCAAAATCATGACCCGAGCTGAAATTAAGAGTTGGATGCCCAACCAACCAACTGAGCCACACAGGGACCTCTTAGTTATTACAGTTCTTTTCATTTCCATGTAAATTTTAAGATAAGCTTGTCTTCATCTACAAGAAACCTTGGAATCTGATAGGAGTTGTGTTGAATTTCAAGATAAATTTGGGTCATAGTCTACTTAGTATTGATATCTTGCCACTTTAGGTGAAATGTAGGAGTTTTACCACCATTTAGGCCCCTTTATCCTCCCTACTTTATAATTAGTTGTCTTAAATATCTCCTTTACATACATTGAGAACCGTACCAGACACTATTATACTTTTGCTTTTAACCATCTAATGTAATCAGGGAGAAAGTCTAGTGCATTTACCTATAAAGTTACCTGCCAACATTGGTTACTTTTTACTTCTGAAAGTTCTATTTAATTCTTTTTTTTTTTTCCTAAAGATTTTATTTATTTATTTCTTTGAGAGAGAGAGAGAGTGAGAGAGAGAGCACAAGAGGGGGTAGGGTTAGAGGGAGAAGCAGACTCCCCGCCGAGCAAGGAGCCCGATGCGGGACTCGATCCCGGGACTCCGGGATCATAACCTGAGCCGAAGGCAGTCGCTTAACCGACTGAGCCACCCAGGCACCCCTATTTAATTCTTTTAAAATTTGTCTTTTAGTAAGCTATTACTTGTGTTTATTTTATCTTGTATTTCTTTTTTTTTTATTCTTATGTTAATCCCCATACATTACATCATTAGTTTTAGATGAAGTGTTCCATGATTCATTGTTTGTGCATAACACCCAGTGCTCCATGCAGAATGTGCCCTCCTCAGTACCCACCACCAGGTTATCTTGTATTTCTTTATACACATTATAGTTTTAAAATGTTATATATTTGTCATTTTTAGGACCTAAAATTATTTTGCACCACATTTTGCTATGTTTTTTCTGACTCTCAAACATGATGGCTCTCTTCCTCCAGCTCTCTTCCTCATGTGTTTTGTAAGCATTTATCAGGCTTTTTGAGTGTGGGAATATTCTGAAGTGGATAGTTCTGAGAGGATTTTTTGGTTCAGCCAGTGCCTTGGGATACTACCAACCTAGGCTCACTTTAAGTTAGGGTATGTGCTTGGGGTTAGCGCAGCTACACTGCACTCTGGCAAGCCCATGTTTATGGATCTCTGGGGGCAACTCACCCGTGTTCCCAGCTGGAGCCCACATCAACACACACTCCCTTCCTTCCTTCCCTCCTTCCCTCCTTCCTTCCTTCCTCCCTCCCTCCCTCCCTCCCTCCCTCCCTCCCTCCCTCCCTCCCTTCCCTCCTCTTAATATTTTATTTATTTGACAGAGAGAACAAGCAGGGGGAGCGACAGGCAGAGGGAGAGGGAGGCGGAGGGAGAAGCATGCTCCGCACTGAGTAGGGAGCCCGATGCGGGACTCGATCCCAGGACCCTGGGATTATGACCTAAACCAAAGGCAGACGCTTAACCGACTGAGCCACCCAGGCGCCCCATCACACACACACATTGCTTGATGTTTTTCTTCACTGTATGTGCATTTTTTTTTCTAGCCTACCTTTTCACTGAGTTGATGGCCCTTTAAGGGTCTTGATTTTTTTTTGCAGAAGGCTAACTTCTGCGTCTCTACTCTACATTTCATATGATCAAAGCCTTATCTCCTGGTCCCCCTGCAGCTTTATTTTTTTAATTCTTTTTTAAAAAAAGTATTTATTTGAGAGAGAGAGAGAGAACTCACAAGCGGTGAGGAAGGGCAGAGGGAGAAGCAGACTCTGCTGAGCAGAGAGCCCGATGCGGGGCTCGATCCTAAGACCCCAAGATCATGACCTGAGCAGAAGGCAGACGCTTAACTGACTGAGGCACCCAGGCACTTCTACCCCCTGCAGCTTTAAACTACAAGCCTCTTGGCACTGAATCCAGGATGTGCTCCCAGGGTCTCTGTAGCCTCAGCTTCCATGTATTCTGGTTTCTAACTCTCACTCGAATTTTAGCTCCTGGGGATTTTCTTTTCTCTCTTGAGAGCTCAACTGTGCTCTCCAGAAGTTGGTAATATTTTATTTAGCAGTTGTAGTAATTTGCTATCAGAAGGTTTTTCAGAAAAATGACTCCACTGTATTACCAGAAATAGAAGTTTCTGACACATCATTAGATTAGACACACCACTAGATCATAGATTATTGGGTTAGGGACCCACTCCTGGTTCTTTCAGAACTGGTCACCTGGGGCAGAAATGGCTTGCCTGTCTCTCAGGAGGGGCTGTGGATGTGACCCTTGTTCTTAAAAGGAAGGAGTACGAGCACGCTTAGCCCTCCTGTCATGTCTGCCAAGGAAGTAGAGAGGCTCAAGAACAGGGGGAATGTTCAACTCTGTCAAGTGCTACAGCAAGGTCAAGTAAGATCAAGACTGAACATTGAGAGTAGGATTTCACAATCCCGAAATGTTTGCCAGAGCAGTCTCCAGGGAATGGAAGGGGAAGAAGCCTATTGTGTTTTTTAATCTCTGGGAGGATGGTCCTTGGTCTAGGCAATTTCCATTTTTTTTTCTCAGAAAGAATGACTTGCTGTTTATCAGTATGTGGCTGTTTATTTTATTTTCTTTCATTTTAATTCTTTATGAGTTCCAATCCTGCCTTAGGTACATTAAGTCTCACAGAAACTGGACTTAGCCATAGTGTAGGACTTGTCTAGTGTATGGGCGTATCCTTAAAGCTTTCTTTTATATCTCCTTAAATGAGGTAGTCAGAACACACAATTGAAAAGGTAAGAGTTGAGCTGGTGTAGTAAAGTAAGAGAAAGAAGATATGAGGTATTGCCACTTTTTATGTGAAGTTTCTGTTATGTGGAGTTTTTAAAAATTATGAACAATTTCAAATGTACAAAAACTAGAAAGCGTAGTTTATCAACCCCAATTTACCCATTTCCCCAAATCAAGTATTTTTTGCACATTTGCTTCATTCATCCCTTTTTTATTTCTCTTTGTCTTGCTGAAATATTTTAAAGAAGCCCCTGACATCATTTACTGTACACTATGCAGGGATGAAAATTGTCACAATGACATGATCATACCTAATACAAAACTGACAGTTCTTTGGTATTGTCTGCTATACTGAGAGTAGTAATGAGGCCTTTTTAAAATAACTTCTTTGAACATGCTGAGATTATTTCTCCTTTGTTGTCATTGCACTTGTCATACCCTCTGCCAAGAAGGCTCTACTCTGAGACCTTCACCTGTGGACTTACCATTTGGATTTTAGCTCCAGGATTATCTCCTCAATAGAGGCTTTTCCTGATCACCACAACTAAAGTAGTGTCCTCTTTTCCTCATCCTGTTTGTCACTATCTCATCACTCTGTTTTACTGCCTTGTTGTCTGTTTACTTGTTTGTCTTCTTGGCCCCCTAGATTGTAAGTACCATGAAAGTAGGGACCTTGTTGGTCATCTTGTGCCCAGAGCTGAAGAGCATATAATGCTACATGTAGTAATGAAGCACATGTTCAGAGACAAGTCAGCTATTGGAATAATAGGAAAAGATTCCAAAATTTTCTTAATATTTTTATAACCATTATCTCTTCCTACAACTGATTCTCGTTCCAGACTTTTCTCAAGAGCTTTAACCAACAGCTGTGTTTGCAAAAAAGTGCTGGGTTGTTGTCCCTTTCAGGACATTTAATCTTTTAAATCCTCAAAATATTTTGTAAAATATAAGTGAGTAAAGTCACTGCTGACCTGTTGAGAGGCAGTATTTTTACTGACATAACTCTCATTTGAGATCACTTTATTTGAGCTTGCAGCTAATAAATCTGTTTTGGCCCATATGAAACAAGATGGAATGATCTTGTAGCCCACATACCCTTTAACTGATTATTTGAGTTTCTGTTATTTAGTACATAATTCGTATAACATGTTAGGGGGTGTTTTTTAGTTGTTATATTATCAATTGTTGTGAATGTTCTTTAGCATGAGAAAAAAGTATAATTCAATAAACAGATATGATCTTATAATTAAAGACTTGGATTCTTTTTGAAAACACGTAATTTCGGACCTCTAGAAGAGATGCAAGAATGGTACAAAGAATTACTCTGTCCTCTTCACCAGATTCTTCAGCATTAACATTTTACCACATTTACTTTAATATCCTTTCCCACTTGCCTTTTTTCTTTTTGAGCTGAGAGTGAGTTGCAGACACAGCCATTCTTTTATGACCATTGTGCAGGGATCAAATAAGGAAATTAACATTGATACAATGCCATTAGCTAATCTATAGATCTTACTCAAATATCTTCAAGTTTCCTAATCATGTCCTTTATAGAGGAGACAAAAATCCTGATCACAAGTGCATGGAGTTGTCATGTGTCTTTGGTATCCTTTAATCTGGAAGAGCCTTTCCTTTCATGAATAATATTTTTGAAGATTATAGGCCAGTTATTTGTAGAAGTCCCTCAATTTGGGTTTTACTGGTGTTTCAGACATGACATGTTTTTCTTTCTTTTTTTTTTTTTTAATTTTATTTATTTGAGAGAGAGAATGAGATAGATCATGAGAGGGTCAGAGGGAGAAGCAGACTCCCTGCTGAGCAGGGAGCCCAATGCGGGACTCGATCCTGGGACTCCAGGATCACGACCTGAGCCGAAGGCAGTCGCTTAACCAACTGAGCCACCCAGGCGCCCCTTGACATGTTTTTCTTAATGTATCTCATCAGGAGGCATATGATACTGATTTGTCCCATTACAGGTGTTTATTACTTTGATCAGCTGGTTAAGTTGGTTGCCTAGATATCTCCACTGTCAAGATATGCTTTTCCTGGGCGCCTGGGTGGCTCAGTTGGTTAAGCGACTGCCTTCGGCTCAGGTCATGATCCTGGAGTCCCAGGATCGAGTCCCGCATCGGGCTCCCTGCTCGGCGGGGAGTCTGCTTCTCCCACTGACCCTCCCAACCCTCCCCCCTCTCATGTGCTCTCTCTCTCAGTCTCTCTCTCTCAAATAAATAAATAAAATCTTTAAAAAAAAAAAAAGATATGCTTTTCCTCTTTATATTTAATAACTATCTTTGAAGATAGTTTGAGGTGATTTAATATTCTTTTACTCCTCAAACTTTCACCCACTGGTTTATCATCCATTGATGAATCCGAATGAATTAGGATGATGATGATTGCCAGTGGTAATTTTTTAAACTTTTTTTTTTTTTTTTAAGATTTTATTTATTTATTAGAGAGAGAGAGCACATGAGAGGGGGGAGGGTCAGAGGGAGAAGCAGACTCCCCGCAGAGCAGGGAGCCCGATGCGGGACTCGATCCCGGGACTCGATCCCGGGACTCCAGGATCACGACCTGAGCTGAAGGCAGTCGCCTAACCAACTGAGCCACCCAGGCGCCTCACCAGTGGTAATTTTTTAATTCCATCATTTTTTCTGCATTTATTATAATGTTGGGATTCTGATATGAGAAGAGCTTCCCCTTTTATTTATTTGTTTTTATCAGCATGAACTCATGGATTTTTATTTTATTTAATGGGTTATAAGCCATTATGTAAAATTTTTGATAGTTACATTGTCATATATTTGGCCAGTAGGAGCCTTTTCAGCTGGCTCCTGTGAACTCTTGACATGACCCCATTAGTTTTGGGTGTGTCCTTACTTTCTGGAACAAGAAGATATCCTATCTAGGCCAGGGCTTGGCAAACTTTTTCTGTAAGTGGCCAGATAGTAAATATTTTTGGCTTTGAGGGCTGTACAGTCTCCTGCAACTACTTAAGCCCACCCTCACAGCAGGAAAGCAGCCATAGACAATTTGTAAATGAATGAGCATGGCTATGTTCTGATAAAACTTTATTTACAAAGACAGGTGCCTGACTGAATTTGGCCTTTGGGCTGTAGTTTGCCAACCCCTCTTCTAGGCTCTTACTGTACCTACCCCCACTCCAGTCTCAGAATTGGCCATTTTTCTAAGGAGCTGTGGTTCCTTTTAGCAGTGAATGGTATTGAGAAACTGAGAGCTGGGGTCATTGCTCCTGGGATACTATTCATTTTAGGCCCTCTTAGAAGACAGAGCTAGATAACTTAAGAATATATACATGTGGGACACCTGGGTGGCTCAGTCAGTTAAGCATCTGCCTTCAGCTCAGGTCATGATCCCAGCATTCTGGGATCGAGTCCCACATTGGGCTCCTTGCTCCGCGGGGAGCCTGCTTCTGCTGCCTGCCGCTCCCCCTGCCGCTCCCCCTGTTCTCTCTCTCTCTGACAAATAAAATATTTTATTTTATTTTTTAAAGATTTTATTCATTTATTTGACAGAGAGAGACACAGCAAGAGAGGGAACACAAGCAGAGGGAGTGGGAGAGGGAGAAGCAGGCCTCCCGCAGAGCAGGGAGCCTGATACGGATCCCGGGACCCTGGGATCATGACCTGAACCGAAGGCGGACGCTTAACAACTGAGCCACCCAGGCGCCCCATAAATAAAATATTTTTAAAAAAGAATATATACATGTATATACTTGTATACATTTGTGTGTATTTCTGTGTTTATTTATCTCTATATATTATAAACCATTGGTTATAGTTATATTTCCAATTCCATTTCAATACCAAAGGGTTTCTTCTAACCTTTCTACTTTCTTTCTTTTTTAAAGATTTTATTTATTTATTTGACAGAGAGACACAGCGAGAGAGGGAACACAAGCAGGGGGAGTGGGAGAGGGAGAAGCAGGCTTCCCGCCGAGCAGGGAACCCTACGTGGGGCTCGATCCCAGACCCTGGGATCATGACCTGAGCAAAGGCAGACACTTAACGACTGAGCCACCGAGGCGCCCCACCTTTCTACTTTCTATATTTATAATATTTTTCTCCAACATTGACAAACCTGACTGCTTTTATCCACAGTATATTTATTTACTTGTCGAATCCTAGAATATACAGAAAGTAGTTTTAGAGTTGTTAACCCATACCTCTGTGAAAAACTAACTTATTAATTAGAAATTAATTTGAAAAAAATTTTAAAGATTTTTATTTATTTGAGAGAGAGTGAAAGTGAGAGAGATCACAGAGGGAGAGGGAAAGGGAGAAGCAGACTTGCTGCTAAACAGAGAGCCTGATGTGGGGCTCGATCCCAGGACCCTGAGATCATGACCTGAGCCGAAGGCAGAAGCTCAACCGACTGAGGCACCCAGATGCCCTTAATTTTCTTTAATTTAAAAAAATTTTTTGGGCGCCTGGGTGGCTCAGTTGGTTAAGCGACTGCCTTCGGCTCAGGTCATGATCCTGGAGTCCCTGGATCGAGTCCCGCATCGGGCTCCCTGCTCAGCTAGGAGCCTGCTTCTCCCTCTGACCCTCCCCCCTCTCATGTACTCGCTCTCTCTCATTCTCTCTCTCTCAAATAAATAAAAATCTTAAAGATTTTAATTTATTTGAGAGAGAGCACATGAGGGGGGAGGGTCAGAGGGAGAAGCAGACTCCCCGCCGAGCAGGGAGCCCGATGCGGGACTCGATCCAGGGACTCCAGGATCATGACCTGAGCCGAAGGCAGTTGCTTAACCAACTGAGCCACCCAGGCGCCCTATTTTATTCTTTTAAGCAATCTCTACACCTAACACATGGCTTGAACTCACATCCCCGAGATCAAGATTCCCATGTTCCACGGACTGAGCCAGCCAGGTGCCCTAATTAGAGTTTAATTTTTGTTTATACTTCTTATTTGTCTTTAACCTAAGGGTTTAGTTAAATACTGTTACCCAAGAGTTACTTGGGTTAGTTCTCCCCTCATTCTTTTGGTATGTCGTGTTTCTCATTTTAAATATAGTTAGGATCATTTCTTCTTGTTTACATTGTATTTTGGGCTATATCTCCCATTCTTATTTTGATTTCAAAAGTCAGGACATACAAAAAGGTATATGCAGTAAAGTGTTACTCCACATTCATTTCTTTTGCCCAGTTTTCACCTGCTTCCTTTTCATTCTGCTCCCGCCTACACACCAACCCCCCAACCGTGGGTAACCATTCTCACTAGTTCTAAGTTACTGTTCTGCGTGTCTTTTCACACAAATGAGCATGTGGGTGTGTGTGTGATTCTTATTTTTTTCTTTGTTACATAAAAGGAAGCATGCTACATGGATAATCTGTCCCGTAATTAATTCACAAGCTCTGGAGTTGATCAAAGTAGAACGCTTCTGTGTGGTGAAGTGAGTGGCCTCAGCTGAATCAACTTTCTGGCTTGCAAGAAGGAACTTTTATCAGGTTATGGTGAAGCTGAGCCAAGAACAAGAAACTAGGCTCAATCAGGCAATCTGCATTGGGTTAAAAAGACAATAAATACTTGGGTAGAAGAGATCTTGGTGATATCATTGTCTCTTGATACTGCTCCAACTTAGATTGTTGTTCTCCATGTCCTTTATGCCTGATGCACAATTGCCCTCCTGGGGTCTTCTTTTTCTTTCGATTGTCTTGGAAATTATGTATTATGTTTCCTCCTCATTATATCCTCTTTCTTGTTTTACTATGTCATTTTAGTCAAGCATATACTTTAGTACCTTCATAAGAAAGAATACATGAAATTTTTTTAGATCTACAATTCTGAAAATATCTTTATTCTACTACTGTACTTGATTACTAGTTTGCATATAGAATTTCCGGTTAGAAGTAATTTTCCTTAAATTGTTTTTGCTTCTTTATTGAGGTATAATTTATTTAAGTGAAATATTTCTCATGCTTAACATTCATTGAAGATCCAGGTTTTGCTCTGCTATCGTTTCCTTTTATCCCAAAGAACTTCCTTTTGTGTTACTTGTAGTGATGTTCTGCTGGTAATGGATTTTCTTGGTTCTCCTTTAATCTGAAAAATGTCTTTCATTCCTGACAGATATTTTTACTGGATATAGAATTCTGGGTTGATAGTTTTTCTTTTCAACCCTTTAAAGATGTTGTTCCACTGTCTTCTGGATGCCTTGAAAGAGGATGATAGGAAATGATAAGAAATCTAATGCTGTTTGAAATTGTTCCCCTCTATGTAGTATAGCATTTTCCTCTGGCTGCTTTAGATTTTTTCTTTTCTTTGGTTTTCAGCAGTTTGATTATGAGTCTGGATCTAGTTTTCTTTGAATTTTTCCTCTTTGGGGTTCATTGAGCTTCTTGAATTTATATATTTGTCTTTCTTCAAGTCTAGGATGTTTTTGGTCAATATTTATTTTACTTCTTTGGCTCATTCTTTCTTTTCTGGGATTCCAATTATTCATATGTTTGATTTTTTTTGACAAAATAAACCTTAAGTCCATAAGGCTCTGTTCATCTTTTTTTTCAATCTTTTTTTCCTCTTTTTCAGAGTATGTTATTTGTATTGATAAAGTTTAAGCTCACTGACTATTCTTATATCTCTATTTGCTATTAAGCTCATCCACAGAATTTTTTATTTCAGATATTATATTTTTCTGTTTTGAAATTTCCAATTTTATTTTATTTTTTATAATTTAGTTTTATTAACATATAGTGTAATACTTGTTTCAGAGGTACAGGTCTGTGATTCATCAGTCTTACACAATTCACAGCGCTCACCATAGCACATACACTGCCCAATGTCCATCACCCAGCCACCCCATCCCTCTCACCCCACTCCAGTCCAGCAACCTTCAGTTTGTTTCCTGAGATTAAGAGTCTCTTATGGTTTGTCTCCCTCTCTGGTTTTGTCTTGTTTCATTTTTTCCTCTCTTCCCCTATGATCCTCTGCCTTGTTTCTCAAATTCCACATATCAGTGAGATCATATGATAATTGTCTTTCTCTGATTGACTTATTTTGCTTAGCATAATACCCTCTAGTTCCATCCATGTTGTTGCAAATGGCAAGATTTCATTTTTTTGATGGCTGCATAATATTCCATTTTATATATAAATGTGGTGTATATATACCACATCTTCTTTATCCATTCATCTGTTGATGGACATCTAGGCTCTTTCTGTAGTTTAGCTATTGTGGACATTGCTGCTATAAACATTGGGGTGCACGTACGCCTTTGGATCACTACATTTGTATCTTCAGGGTAAATACCCAGTAGTGCAATTGCTGAGTCATAGGTAGCTCTATTTTCAACTTTTTTTTGTTTTTAAGGATTTTATTTATTTATTTGAAAGAGAGAGAATGAGAGAGAGAGCATGAGAGGGGAGGAGGGTCAGAGGGAGAAGCAGACTCCCTGTTAAGCAGGGAGCCCGATGCAGGACTTGATCCCAGGATTCCAGGATCATGACCTGAGCTAAAGGCAGTCGCCCAACCAACTGAGCCACCCAGGCACCCTATTTTCAACTTTTTGAGGAACCTCCATACTGTTTCCCAGAGTGGCTGCACCAGCTTGCATTCCCACCAACAATGTAGGAGGTTCCCCTTTCTCTGTATCCTCGCCAACATCTGTCATTTCCTGACTTGTTAATTTTAGCCATTCTGACTGGTGTGAGGTGGTATCTCATTGTGGGTTTTTTTTTTTTTTTAAAGATTTTATTTATTTGAGACAGAGAGAATGAGATAGAGAGCATGAGAGGGGGGAGGGTCAGAGAGAGGCAGACTCCCTGCTGAGCAGGGAGCCCGACGTGGGACTCGATCCCGGGACTCCAGGATCATGACCTGAGCCGAAGGCAGTCGCTTAACCAACTGAGCCACCCAGGCACCCTCATTGTGGTTTTGATTTGTATTTCCCTGATGTCAAGTGATGTTGAGCACTTTTTCATGTCTGTTGGCCATTTGGATGTCTTCTTTGGAGAAATGTCTATTCATGTCTTCTGCCCATTTCTTGATTGGATTATTTGTTCTTTGGGTGTTGAGTTTGATAAGTTCTTTATAGATTTTGGATACTAGCTCTTTATCTGATATGTCATTTGCAAATATCTTCTCCCATTCTGTCAGTTGTCTTTTGCTTTTGCTGTTTCCTTTGCTGTGCAAAAGCTTTTTATCTTGATGAAGTCCCAATAGTTCATTTTTGCCCTTGCTTCCCTTGCCTTTGGTGATGTGTCTAGGAAGAAGTTGCTGCAGCTGAGGTTGAAGAAGTTGCTGCCTCTGTTCTCCTCAAGGATTTTGTTGGATTCCTGTCTCACATTTAGGTCTTTCATCCATGTTGAGTCTATTTTTGTGTGTGGTGTAAGGAAATGATCCAGTTTCATTCTTCTGCATGTTGCTGTCCAATTTTCCCACCACCATTTGTTGAAGAGACTGTCTTTTTTCCATTGGACATTCTTTCCTGCTTTGTCGAAGATCAGTTGACCACAGAATTGAGGGTCCATTACTGGACTCTCTATTCTGTTCCATTGATCTATGTGTCTGTTTTTGTGCCAGTACCGTACTGTCTTGATGATTATAGCTTTGTAATAGAGCCTGAAGTCCGGAATTGTGATGCCACAAGTTTGCTTTTCTTTTTCAACATTCCTCTGGCTATTTGGGGTCTTCCTGGTTCCATACAAATTTTAGGATTATTTGTTCCATTTCTTTGAAAAAAGTTGATGGTATTTTAAAAAATTTTTTGTTGTTATGTTAATCACCATACATCACATCATTAGTTTTTTATGTAGTGTTCCATGATTCATTGTTTGTGCATAACACCCAGTGCTCCATGCAGAACGTGCCCTCTTTAATACCCATCACCAGGCTAACCCATCCTCCCACCCCCCTCCGCTCTAGAACCCTCAGTTTGTTTTTCAGAGTCAAGTTGATGGTATTTTGATAGGGATTGCATTAAATGTGTAGATTGCTCTAGGTGGCATAGGCATTTTCACAATATTTGTTCTTCCAATCCATGAGCATGGAACATTTTTTCATTTCTTTGTGTCTTCCTCAATTTCTTTCATGAGTATTCTATAGTTTTCTGAGTACGGATTTTTTTCCTCTTTGGTTAGATTTATTCCTAGGTATCTTACGGTTTTGGGAGCAGTTGTAAATGGGATCGACTCCGTAATTTCTCTTTCTTCTGTCTTGTTGTTGTTGTATAGAAATGCCACTGATTTCTGTGCATTGATTTTATATCCTGCTACTTTACTGAATTCCTGTATGAGTTCTAGCAGTTTTGGGGTGGAGTCTTTTGGGTTTTCCACATAAAGTATCATATCATCTGCAAGGAGTGAGAATTTGACTTCTTCTTTGCCGATGCTGATGCCTTTTATTTCTTTTTGTTGTCTAATTGCTGAGGCTAGGACTTCTATACTATGTTGAACAGCAGTGGTGATAGTGGACATCCCTGCTGTGTTCCTGACCTTAGGGGAAAAGCTCTCAGTTTTTCCCCATTGAGAATGATGGGTTTTTCATAGATGGCTTTTATGATATTGAGGTATGCACCCTCTATCCCCACACTGTGAAGAGTTTTAATCAAGAAAGGATGCTGTAGGGCGCCTGGGTGGCTCAGTTGGTTAAGCGACTGCCTTCGGCTCAGGTCATGATCCTGGAGTCCCAGGATCGAGTCCCGCATCGGGCTCCCTGCTCAGCAGGGAGTCTGCTTCTCTCTCTGACCCTCCTCCCTCTCATGCTCTCTGTCTCTCATTCTCTCTGTCTCAAATAAATAAAATCTTTAAAAAAAAAAAAAAGAAAGGATGCTGTACTTTGTCAAATGCTTTGTCTGCATTTATTGAGAGGATCATATGGTTCTTGTTCTTTTTTTTATTAATGTATCACATTGATTGATTTGTGGATGTTGAACCAGCCTTGCATCCCAGGAATAAATCCCACTTGGTCATGGTGAATAATCCTTTTTTTTTTTTTTTAAAGATTTTATTTATTTATTTGAGAGAGTGAGAATGAGAGAGAGTACATGAGAGGGGGAAGGGTCAGAGGGAGAAGCAGGCTCCCCGCTGAGCAGGGAGCCCGATGCGGGACTCGATCCCGGGACTCCAGGATCATGACCTGAGCCGAAGGCAGTTGCTTAACCAACTGAGCCACCCAGGCGCCCCGTGAATAATCCTTTTAATGTATTGTTGGATCCTATTGGCTAGTATTTCGGTGAAAATTTTTGCATCCGTATTCATCAGGGATATTGGTCTGAAATTCTCCTTTTTGATGGGGTCTTTGTCTGGTTTTGGAATCAAGGTAATGCCTCATAAAATGAGTTTGCAAGTTTTCAAGATTTCCATTTTTAAAGGAAATTTTTATTTCTCTGTTGAGATTTTCTCTCTCTTCAGTCATTCAAGTGTCTTTTCCTTTCCTTCAATGAGCATAGTTATCATAACTGGTTTAAAGTCCTTATCTGATAATTTTAACCTCTGAGTCATTTTAAGGTTGATATCTATTAATTTTTTTCACTTTAGAATGGGTCAAATTTTCTGTGTTCTTCGTATGTCAAATAATTTTGGGTTGCACCTTGGATATAGTTAATCTGAATTCTGTTAAATTCCACTGAAGAGTGTTGATTTTTTAAAAATTTCATTGGCAGTTAGCCTCAAGCCACATTAGGCTCAGACTGTAAGTCTTGTCTCCCATAGGTTCACATTTCAGTTCAATTTTTTAAGGCTTTATGATGTTCTGTTGGGTCTTTCCTACATATATACGGTGTTAAGGGGTCAGTCCGAGACTTGTACAGTGTTGATAAGAATTAGGGGAATCCCTTCTTCAGCTCTCCTATTCTAGATTGCCCTTGGCAGCCAGCTGTTTTGCCCTCCTTCTGGCTAGTCTGTAGGATTTCTCTTGAAGTTTCAGCTGCCTGTACTGCCCACTCCTTTGACTATGGCCTGTCCTTAGGGCAAAGCTGTGCCCCCCTCCAAAACCCCCAAACCAGAAAACCAAAAACCAGACACATGAAACTCACTTCTGTGCCAGTTGTGTCTCTAGATTTCTCCTCCTCCCAATCTGTTTCTTTTGTTTACTCTTCAGAGTCTTCACGTAGTTCTGTTCTGTACTGTTCTTTTCTTTTCTTTCTTTCTCTTACCCCCTACCCCCCGAGTTTGTAGTTGTTAACTCAGTTTGTTTTTAAGTCATTTTTCAGGCTTTGATGCCAAGCTTGGGCTTTCCCATCTTATCATTTTCATTAGGAATTCACCTAGTGTGATACTGAAAAAACCTTTAGTAAGAGATGAGACCTGAAAAATAGGTATGTTAAGAGTTCTCTAGAGAAACAGAACAAATAGGATATAGATAAAGGAACATATTTATTATAGGGATTGGTTCATGCAATCAGGGAAGCTGAGAAGTTCCACAATCTGCTGTCTGCAAGCTGAAGACCCTGGAAAGGTAGTAATGTAACTCATTCTGAGTCTGAAGATCTAAGAATCAGGGGAACCAATGATGTAGCTTTCAGTCCAGTCTGAGGGTCTGAGAACTGAGAGTGCTGAGAACAGGAAAAGATCCATGTCCCAGCTCAAGTGATCAGACCGGAGGGGCCAAATTCTTCTTTCCTTGGCCTTTTTGTTTTATTCAGGCCCTCAACAGATTGGATGGTACATACCCACATTGAGGAGAGTGGACTGGTCTACTGAGTCCACCAATTCTAATGCTAATTTCATCCAGAAACTTCACAGACACAAACATACCCTGAAATAATGTTTAGCTAAATATCTGGAGACTCTGTGATCCAGTCATGTTGACATAAAATTAACCATTACAGTAGGTTAGATTACAGAGTTGCAGTGAGGAACCCTGAAAGGTTTTGAAAAAGCCCTTGATAAGATACCTCCTGTGTGAAATATGGATTGAAGAAAAAAATTAGTGGTTGAGAGACCTGTTAAGAAATTGTTGTAATCTTTAGGCTATTCTGTTGCAACAGCCTGATTTCAGACAGTGCTGATCAAGTTGGAAAGGAGAGAATCTATTTAGGACACATTTTGAAGATAGAAGCAATGGAATTCGGTATAGAGTCTTATTAATGGAGAGAACAATATTAGATGACTACTGTTTGCTGCCCAGGGATGATAATGATGTCATTAATCCAGATGCAGTAAGTATGCGGGCGGAAAATCTAGTTTGAGGAGAATAATAACTTGAATTAGAAACATGTTACTTTGAAAGTGCTTGCCAATATTAATGAGCAGGAAGTTGGAAAGTTAAAGAAGAGCTTCAGAGAGCAGGGCTGGAGGTATACATTTAAAATTCTTTAACAGAGAAGTGATATGAGGCTTAAGAATAGGATCTTGGAGAGGCTGGGTGGCTCAGTTGGTTAAGCATCTGACTTGGCTTCAGCTCAGGTCATGATCTCACAGTCATGGGATCGAGCCCTGCGTCAGGCTCTGTTCTCGGCATGGAGTCTGCTTTATTTCTTTTTCCCTCTCCCTCCCGCTCATTCTCTCTCTCTCAAATATATAAATAAATAAATCTTAAAAAAGAAAAGAATAGGATCTTGCAAATGGCAGAAACTTAAGAGGTAAGTGAAAGAAGAGGAGTCAGCAAGAAAATTTGAGAATTGCAGGGAGAGTTGGAGGAGCCAGGAGACTGTGGTGTTCTGAAGGGTCAAGGGACTTTGTAGTCCAAGGATATGGTCAGTGGCATCCTGTTCTAGAGGGTCTAGGAAAAATTAACTGAGAGTATGCTGTTGTTTTAGTAATGAAGATTTTCCTCTTTAGGAATACGGAAAGCCCTATTTTTTAAGATTTATTTATTTATTTTAGAGAGAGTGAGTGTGTGAGCAGGGGGAGGGGCAGAAGGAGAGGGGAAGAGAGAGAATCTCAAGCATACTCTGTGCTGAGCAAGAGCCTTCAACAGATTTTTTTTTTGGTGATGGGTATAAGCCAGCTTTTCTAACTGTTGTCAGAAGAAAGACTGGTTTCCAGCTGTCTTCTATGCCATAATGGGAAGTGCCAACCTCACTCTAATCTGTTGAAGGTATTTGAGAGGTAATAAGAGAGTGAGTATCTAGGAAGAATAAAGGTTTAAGGAAATAAGGCTAGTATTTAGGGTTGTCTCCTATGGATGCTTACTAGTTTTTAGAGAGATCAGCTGAAAGACTGAGAAGCTGAAAAACTGAGCGGTGTACCTGATATTATCTTAGGGCTAGAGAGATAGAGATTGGAATTTAGGTCCTGCTAATGTGGGGAGTGTGTGGTCCTGGTGAACCACCATTATTTGGGATTGGGATCCTGAAGGGCTACAATCTACAAGTAAGGTTGAAGTGGATGTAGATAGGCCCTCACAGAAACTGTATCTCTACTTTGAATGCATTTAAACACTGAAAGCAGATTGAGGTAATTTATTATGTTTGTCTCAGGTGCTTGGCAGAAGCAAATGAAAATCCTGTTTGGAACATGGTAACATTATGCTAAGCCTCAAATTATCACTATAGAAATCTTGGAAATATAAACTCTAGTTCATAATAAAAAAAATCAGGCACAAATGATCAAACAACATGAACAAAATGAAATAGAAGCAACAGAAGATAGTATTAGATACATCTGGGCCTCTGTTATTGGAGTTTTCAGGAGCAACTTTAATATAGCTATGCTTACCTTGTTCATAGAGACAAAGGACAAGATTTACCATTTTTAGCAGAGAATTGGAAACTTTTAAAAGAAAAAAATGGAAAATCTAGGGGCGCCTGGGTGGCTCAGTTGGTTAAGCAACTGCCTTCGGCTCAGGTCATGATCCTGGAGTCCCTGGATCGAGTCCCGCATAGGGCTCCCTGCTCGGCAGGGGGTCTGCTTCTCCCTCTGACCCTCCCCCCTCTCATGTGCTTGCTCTCTCTCATTCTCTCTCTCTCAAATAAATAAATAAAAATCTTTAAAAAAAAAATGGAAAATCTAGACTTGAAAGCATAACAACTGAAATTAGGGACTTAATGGGTGAGTTTGATGGAAGATTAGAGCTGATAATTAGTGAAGTGGAAGAATCACTGAAGAGATTGAGGAAGACATAGAGACACTGAAAGGTCAAAAGTGTGTAATTAAAGTTCCATACAAAGTGTTTAGAGAGAATGGGGCAGAAGGGTTATGGGACAAGATTGGCTGAAGACTTTTCATAACTGATGAAAGCTATCAAATAATAGTATTATTGCTTACACCAAGCAGGATTAAAAAAAATCCATACCTTGGTATATTGTAGTAAATTGGTAGAAAACCAAGGATGAAGAGAAAAATTTCAAAAGCTGCTGTAGATGGGGAAAGGGAACAGTACACTTACAAAGAATAAAAAATTAGAATAACGACTGACTTTTCAACCGAAACATTGAAGGCCAGAAGACAATGGAATATCTTCAAATTACTGAGAGAAAATAACTGACAATCTAGAATTCTAAAACCTGTAAAAATTTCCTATGAGAATAAAGATGAAATTCGAATGGTTCAGTCCTGACAGGAACTCTTTAAAATGCTCAAAAGACACATGTGGCTTGTGGCTACCATACAGGACAGTGCAGATGTCAGAAATTTCCATAATTTCAGAAAGGTCAACACTACTATATGTACTAAGAAAATCACAAGGGTATTTTGAGCAACATTCTACCTCCTCAAAAAGGGAAACTTTAGATGAAATTGATAAATTTCTTTCTAGATGCAAATTACTAAGACAAGAAATTTAAAAATCCTAATTATTTTATATGTTAATACATTTTTTTTTCTTATGATGTCTTTTTCTGCCTTTGGTATTGGGAAATACTATCCTTGTGGAATGAGTTGGGAAATATTTTCTCTGTTTTCTGGAAGAGTTTGTGAGGGATTATTATTATTTTTTCTTTCAATGTTTGGTAGAATTTACCTTAGCTTTCTTTATTAGAAGATTTAAAATTACTAATATAATTTTCTATTTAAGTTTTCTATTTTTTCTTAAGTCAGCTTCAGTAATTTGTGTCTTTCTAGGAATTTGTCCATTTCATCTCAGTTATCTCGTTGGCCTAAAAGTTGTTTGTTGTATTCCCTTATAATTCTTTTCTGTAAGGTTAGGAAAGAGGTGCCCTCTTTCACTCCTGTTCTGTGGTCACCTTGTGGAGGTAGAATGGACCCCTTCCCAATTAGTAGGATGTATATTGATTGCACCCTATATAACAGGAGAATTTGAGAGAGAACTTATTACTCACCTAAGAGACTCCTTGGCAGAGTAGGGTGGGTACAGGCATGTCTGGCCTGGCTTGAGTGATGCAGAAGGAGTGGCTTAGTTCTTTATAATGGCTAGGGGACTGGAGAGAAGTTCCTATGTGCAGACTGGGGATTTGTGAAATTCGAATTTCCCACTGGGGCCAAAGTTTGGGGGGCATATGGACTGTCTTATCAAGCTGTACAGATGGATCAAAGGGGAAAAGGGAGGTAAGGCTTAAAATAGGTTGGTAGTCAAACATTGAAAAATGGAGCCAGGCTCTTTATCACAAGTTTTTAAATTGGATTTTTAAAAAATAATTTTACTTCATATTTCTTTTCTTCCTTTCTTTATATTGGATCATCTTATTGATCATTTTTGTTTTCAGGTTTATTGATTCTTTTTATGCCAACTCAGATCTGCTATTGAACTCTTCTAGTGAATTTTTCATTATAGTTCTTTCAACTTGGAATGTACTTTTTTTTTTTTTAAAGATTTTGTTTATTTATTTGACAGAGAGAGACACAGTGAGAGAGGGAACACAAGCAGGGGAGTGGGAGAGGGAGAAGCAGACTCTCCCCCGCCGAGCAGGGAGCCCTATGTGGGGCTCCATCCCAGGACCCTGCGATCATGATCTGAGCCGAAGGCAGATGCTTAATGACTGAGCCAGCCAGGTGCCCTGGAATGTACTTTTTTAAAACAATAATTTCTGTCTATTGATATTCTCTTTTCTTTTTTAAATTTTCTTTTTATTATTTTGAAAAAAATCATTTATTTATTTGAGGGACAGGGTGCACATTTGTTGAAACCTGGACATTTTTGATAATATATTTGGCATTCTGATTCCTTTTCCCCTGGAGCTGGTTGTTCTTTTTGTTTGTGTAGTGACTTGTCTGGACTTATTCTTTGGAGTCTGTTTCTCCCACAGTGTGTGGATGCTGATGTCTCTGCTAGTTCTTCCTTTCTTGTTTTTATTTTTAAGTCCAACTTTCTTGTAGTTGCCCTTGGGTCAGCATATCTTAATGGTCAGCCTATGATTCTCAGAGGCTGTGTTTAAACTCTGAAACAGTGAGGCCCCCATCCTCTGTCAGTGGTTCTCATGAGACTTGGGGGAATGCATTCAAGTTCACACAATTTACACATCAGCCCAGGCTTTTGCTTTCTGCATTTGCAAGGCTCACATTTATCCAGGGATGAGTAGCTCTTTAGGGCCTTCTCATTTCTTTCCTGCATGTTTAAAGTCTTGTGCATGCACATAGCAGGAAAAAGTAGATTCTTGTCAAGGCCCACTTTGGTTGTCTCATTTCTAATTCTCCCTGTTAAATTTCTGGTTGATTTCCTGATTTGTAGCTTGCCCTAACTAGTATTGCAGATTCAGGCTAGTTGTGATATTGGCCTTCTAATTTTTTTTTTGTGCCTGGAATCATTATTGTTTTTGAAAATGCCCCTGGGCATGGAATTCTTCTTGCTCTGTTCCAAAGAAATTTAGCTCCTTCTGGTAAGTGGAACTGCCAGTCTTCACAGCTTGCCCTGCCCTGGTGGGACTTTCATACCAAGGGATTGGGAGCGTGTGTGGGATGGTGGGAGCTCCAGGTTAAGCCACCACACACTTCCTTTGTTCTTAACAAGATTCAGTAGATTTTCTTGAGTAAACACATCTCAATTTTTTGTATGTCTTTGGTCAATATCCTGACTCTTGAATAGTTGGTTTTGATAATTTTATCCAGTTTTATTGTTATTTTTGTTCTAGGGGATAATATTTATCATATTCCTTATTCAACCATTCTGGGCATCATTTCCCGTCTTCTCTCTTCCTCTGTCTCTTTCTCTGTCTCTCTCATACATACACACACACTCACATACACACACACATTTTTTCTTTTTTTAGAGAGCATGTGTGTGTGTGTGAGTATGTGTGGTGGGTGGTGGGGGAGGGGGAGAGGAAGAGAGAGAATCTTAAGCAGACTCCATGGCCGGTGCAGAACCCGACTTGGGGCTTGATCTCACCACCCTGAGATCGAGACCTGAGCCAAAATCAAGAGTCAGGCGCTTAACCGACTGAGCCATCCAGGCATCCCTCTGCCTCCCTCATTTTTTTTTTTAAAGATTTTATTTATTTATTTGACAGAGAGTGGGAAAGAGAGAGCAAGAGAAAGCACAAGCAGGGGGAGCAGCAGAGGGAGAGGGAGAAGCAGATTCCCCACTGAGCAGGGACCCCAGGAACATGACCTGAGCTGAAGGCAGACGCCCAACCGACTGAGCCACCCAGGTGCCCCTGTCTCCCTCATTTTTAAACATTTAAATTTTACTCAAACTGAATTTTATTTTAGAACGTGTTATAAAGTACACTGTATTGGCCGTTTGGTTAAGTAGTGTCTTAATACAACTTGTTGACTATTTCATGTGTTTCTCAATTATTTGTAGTATAAATTGTTTATTTCTTTAATTTCAGTGAGGTTTATTTTAAACTTTTTAAAAATTTATTCCATCAATAGTGTGTTCTTTCATTTGTTTTTACCATGTCTTGCTTTCTGTTGGCTCCATCTTAGCTTCTGAATAGGCTCAACCTTTTCTGTTTTTAAACTTTTCTTTTGATTTTATCTCCTTGGGTTTTCTTTACTGCCCAGGTTCATAAATTTCATCTGCTCTTGCTTCTTATCAGGGCTGAGATATAGGGTAAGGCAAGTGAGATGCCTAGGGCATAAACATTTCAGGAGTCTCTCTCAAACTCCTGCAAGTGCAGGATGCAGGGTTGGTACTTGCATGGTTTTGCTTTTAAGAATTTTGCATCCTAGGTGCCTGGCTTGCCTCACACTAGTCCTGGCCCTGCTTAAATTTCTCATAGTGGGTATTCATTGTAAGCTGTTTCTATTTCTGTTCCAAATAGGCTTCATTTATTCAAGTTTTGAGCAACTGCTCTGCGCTATGCATTGTGCTAGGTTTGGGGAATATAAAGGGTCTCAAGACACCGCTTCTTTCACCTAGATTATTTCTTCAGATTTACTCCTTCTCAAGTCTAGTGCCTTTCCCCCCATTCTGCTTCATTCCTGCCTTTTTGTACCATGGGACACTGTTAATCATTACTGCCTGTTCATCCTCACCCCAGCCCAACTCTTCAAAATACACAGCTATTTCCATGATAAGACACCCTCTCAAGGAACCAGTACATCAGTGTCCCTCATTCTGAAAGCTGATGAGGATTAGAAATTGACTTGTCCTTTCAGTGTGTTAAGGTAGGGGGGCCCAGGATTTCTCTTGGGTTAATGGGCCTTTAGACCCATGTTGCTGGGAAGGTTGCTTGTTCATTCATCTTCTGCTTTGTATCTTCTCTGTTTGGAATCTTTCCATCTCCTTCCAGTACTTTGATACCCAAAGGCAAGCTGATTCTCTGCCCAGCTATTTGGCTGACTCTTGCCAACTTTGTTTCCTGGGTCCTGTGTTCTTTTCCTGTTCTTTGCTGACTTGTTTTTAGTGTAATTTCTCTGAATGACCCTGCTCTGCTTAGGTGTTCTCACTGCTTATTGATGAAAATAAACTCATCTACTCATTTAAGGAGTGAATAATGAACACATATTCCACCCCAGGTACTATAGGAGTCACTGGGGTTATAACAATGAACCCAACCAAATGTTCCTTGTCCTCCTGAGCTAGAGAGACAAGTTAGGTATGAATTACATCAACTGGGGGGTATTTGCTGTGAAGGAAAGTTAGAGATGCAGCTGATCTTGAGACATTTGAGTTGAGATCCTGGTCTTCATTTCACTTAACTGGCAGTCAGTTTTGAGCTCTTGCCTGCATCAGGACTTGATACAAAGCACCCATTTTCAATTCTGGCTTTTGTTTTTGTATTGTCTTTTTCCTGCTGCAGCTTGCCCCCAACCCTACACCTTACCCAAGGCTGCCATGAATACAATTTACAATTACTGCCATGAATACAAATTACAATACAGTCTTACTCAGTAGTGGTTGTCAAGCATGATCATTAACTCGTTCTCCTTTGGAAGTTATTTTCTCCCTTGTTTTCTTAACAGTTGACTGTGTTGGTTCTTTTCCTACATCTTTGTTAGCTTCTTTGTTATATTTTCTACTTCTTCTTTGTATTTCCTAAAAGTTGCCCTAACCCAGATTTTGTCCTGGGCCCCTTCTGTATCAGTTTAGCCTTTCTTGGCAGTCTTGTCCATTCTAGAAAACTCTGGGTTACCATTTTTATGCAAATGGATGGCTAATTTATCTAAATTATGCTCTAGTTTCCAAGTATTTGGGTTAGAGGTACACACAGAGGCACATTTCCATGTGTACAGGTGTATGTAGAGGTGTGTGTTCACGTAAAGACAGGGAACACCCTAAGTGGAATTCATTATCTTTAACTCAGTGATGTTATAATCTCCCAGTCTCCTTGCTTGAAATCTCGAACATTTCCCACCTTCTTGCTCTCGAGATTCCAGATCTGCCTGGCTGCCAAGTTGGGGCCAGTTTGTCCTGTAGTAATAATACCATGTCATGGGTTTCTTCTTTTCAGTGTGTGCTTGTTCAGCTCTAGTTTAGGCCTTCCTTCCTTTCTCCCTGTCTGTTCTGGTTCTTTCCTAAGGTGCAGCTGCCGCTTTCTCAATTCCAGATGACTCTGAATCCTGTGCCAGGTTCATTTTTCCTGAAACACAATTCTGATCTGTTGTTCTTCTCTTCTGCTCATTCATGCTTCAGAAATTCCCTACTGCCTTTGAAAAACGGGCTGGTTTTCTAGACCTTCCAACTTGTTTTATTTTCCTTGCCACTGCCTCCCTTCATACTGGACTCTCTCCAAATGGAATTAATGTTGTAAGAACCTGCCTGTGTTTTTCTGTTTGTGTCTCTACTTTTGTTTCCTTTGCCAGCAGCATTCTTTTCTCACATTCTCAATTCTTCCTTCACATCTTTCCTGAAGTTCTCTCAGATTTCCTGACCCAGAGATACTTTCTTCCATCATAAGTACATTTACCCATACTTAAAAAAAATAGAGTGCTATCACTTCCCAACTTGTATTGTTATTTCAACATGATTTTTATAACTCTAATTAGCTTTTGTGTTCTTCATTGTGCCTAGTATAGTACATTGTCTGAGTATTTGTTGAATTAATAAGTGGATGAATGCCTTCTGAATTAAACGATCAGAGAGTCTGGCCTCCTCCTCTGTGTGCCCTTCCCATTACCTTGTTGTTTATCTAAGACCATCTGTTTCTCTCCCTTCTTGCTTTTTTTTTTTTTTTTTACTTTATCCCTGAATCTCTTTGTGTATTGATAAGTGGCCTATTACCCTTTGTCTTTGTAGCTTCTCTTTTCCTGAGTTAGTATTAATTTCACTTTAAAGAAAAATGATGTCATTTCAGTGAAGGATGTTTGTGGGAAATTTGAAGGAAATGGAAGCTAGTGTTGAGAATGACATCTTGATCCATTTTATGGGAAAGAAGCCTGCCCACCAAAGTATAGGCTTGAATCCCTGGGCTGGTGGCCAGCTGAGAGTAGAAAGTAGAAGTTGTGTTGATGTGTTCAGTATCCAGGTGGAAGGCCAGGGGCCAGCTCCAGGGCCCTGGATTCCAGTCTACTGATCCAGACAGCTGCCGTATATTCCTTAGAAGCAGCTGCCTTGAGCTTGCGTACAGATGATTGGTTTGAAGTGATGTCAGGTACGAGTAGGGAAATAGATGTCTAACTGCAGTGTTGCCATTTTTTGAAAGCTAGTGAACCACCTGGGGTTCCCTGCATAGTTTTGGATATCCGGTTGTGGCAGTGAATTAGGTTTTGTTGATGGATTGCAAAGGAATTAATTTACTTGGTTTCATAGATGAACGTCATTTGTCTGACATGAAACTTAGTAAGTGCTGCATCTTTTGAGTCCTACTTTAGTACCTATTTCATTATAGCCTTGAGATTCCAGATCTTTATACCTTTTTTCAAAATTCTATTCCCTCCCGCTCTTATCCATTTCAGAAGCCGAATGGAACTGCAGAACTCTTTCATCCCTGCCTCATTGCCCTGTTTGTGGAGGTTTTTAGTTGAAGTGGCCCAGACAAACAGGCTAGCGATACCTTGAAAAGAAACTGAGGACAGATGGTGTGCTTGCCTAACTGCCTAGGAGAAAGTGACACTGGGACCCAGGAGGCCCCCCTGCCCCTCCGATGTTTTTGTCACGCGCGTACCACATTTCTGAGAGCAGAGAGGAGGCTACAGGTTAACTGCTCGTCAGTCACTTATCTCTCTTTGATTTCAGCTAGTGACGACTGAGCTACACAAGGCCGGAAGAACTCTGAGCTGAGCAGTGGAGGCCCCCTCTGGATCTGGAGAGAAGAGGCGACCTTGGAACCAGTAATGAGCCATCCTGACTGCAGGCTGAACCTCCGGCCCCTGGGGACCCCCAGAGGTAGCAAAAGGAAAATGGAGTCTATTCTAGCAACTGGAGACCTGAAATGAAGTAACAGTGGAATGGAGGCGCAGGGCGGATCTTAGGGCTGAGGGACACTATAGTTCTTTTGGTGACCTGTTATTCTTCCATGTTATTTATTCTAGAATTAAGTGTGGTTTCTTGTTGTCTTAATGTATTGTTATATTGAGTCTAGCTGTTTGGTTTCCTCCAGAAAAGAGACAATCTTTTAGTAATTCCTATTTTAAAGATTTTATTTATTTATTTTATAGAGAGAGACACAGCGAGAGAGGGAACACAAGCAGGGGGAGTGGGAGAGGGAGAAGCAGGCTCCCCGCAGAGCAGGGAGCCCGATGCGGGACTCGATCCCAGGACCCTGGGATCATGACCTGAGCTGAAGGCAGTCGCTTAACCAACTGAGCCACCCAGGCGCCCTAGTAATTCCTATTTTAAAAAGTTTGTGTCTATAAACAGCAAAGCATATTGAACCCATTATTCAGATTATGTTCTGTGCACGTTGTGGTGCTGATTTAAAACTTAAGTCTCATCTCTGTACATTTTATTCATGTTTCCTTACTCATTCTTTCCTTTTTGTGACTCTTTGAAATCATTATCCGAGCATTTCATTCTTTTATTAGTCTTTCTACATTAAAAAAAAAAAGGTAAAATGTCTCCAGTTTAAAAATACAGAGATGTTTGGTTGAGGAAAGAGTTGATTGCTGCCTCATGTTTCTAGGTGTGTCCTCTGTGGTTGGCCCACATGGTGTTGGTGCTTCGCCAGGTGACAAAAAGTCAAAGAACAAGTCCATACGAGGGAAGAAAAAGAGCATATTTGAAACCTACATGTCCAAGGAGGATGTCTCAGACGGCTTGAAGAGAGGAACACTTATCCAGGTGCTTAAAACATAAGAGGCGGCTATTCCTTGACTACGTGGAATCAGAAGTAATCTATTGCTCATTAAACTGTTTATTGTTCTATATTGTGTGCTTGAGGGACATGATGTGAGAGCAGGCACAGGACTTCCCACTTCTACACCTACAGTGCAGTTCGGGGTGGTAAGCGGCACAAGACAGACAGACCAAGTGCTCTGAGATTTGAGAGGAAGGAGCCATTACTTAAAGTTAGGGTTGTCTAGGAGTTTTTTGTGTTTTTTTGTCTAGGAATGTTTTATTGGAAGGGATATATTTGGACCAGGCCATGAATTGGCACAGTTGGAACAAGTGAAGGTAAGAGAAAGAGCTTTACAGATGGAGAGACCAATGTGTGCTACTAAGACAGAAGTGGGCAATAGGGTTTGGCTGTAAGGAGCATTGAGAGTTCAGTTTGCCTGGAGCACGTGGATGCTAAATGATGGAGACTAGGCTTGAAAAGGAACCACTAAACAGCACCAGACAATATTTGTTGAGTGCTTTATAGTTTACAGAATACTTTTACAAGCTAGGTCAGTGGTTTGGCTCAGCAAAAGTTTGTTGAGCATCTACTGTGAGCCGGGAACAGTTCATGGTTGGGAGCATCCATGCCTGGATGCTCTCGAGACGAAGGCGGATGGGACCAGTTTTCTGTTCTTTGAGCTCCCAGCCCAGTGCGGGCAGGCAGTCATGTGAATGGATGATTTGGGGATAAACAGTAAGTGCTCAAATAAAAGTGTTAGCAGGCTGTATGGGAGGGTGGTGGGGGAAACTGGGAGCCTGGAGGAGGTGACTTCTTGGTGGATATTGAAGGATGACTAGTTGGGCCCTATTACATGAGTGATATGTGTGTGAGAAGGAGGTAGAGAGTTGTAGCACCGATGAAAACGTGACTTGTGAAACAGTGTGGAGTAAGGCAGCTTTGGTCTCCTTAGGCATGAAATATGAGGCAGGAAGTAGGTGATGATGAGATGGAGAGTGAGGTAGGGGCACATATTCTTTGAATTAAGTGTATTTTATAATTATTGGATTGGTATTTAGAGGCATTGCCATGTGTTACCTGGCTTACTTGAAAATGTTGGTTGTGTTCCATTCTGAACACATTCTCTCATTTCTCTCATTCTGAGAGCCCAGCTTCTATATTTGTTTTGGCTTAAGATCCAGCCAGTGAACAGATACTGTCATCTTCTTTTCCTTTTTAATCACCTTTTTGTATTTACCTGTGGTCAAGTGCACATATGATTAATGTAGATTCTTTTTTCTGTTTGATTGTAACCTTTTGACCCCCTTCATCTACCCTCTGCCTTTGCCCTGTATCCCCGCCTCCTCTGGCAACCACCAGTCTATCTCTGAGGGTTTTTTTGTTTTGTTTTTTAAGATTCCACATATAAGAGACCCAACAGTATTTGTCTTTCTCTGTTTGACCTGTTTCACATAGCATAATGTCTTTGAGGTCCATCCATGTGGTCACAAATGGCAAGATATCATCCCTTTTTTTTTTTTTTTTTGCTGAGTAATATTCCATTTTGTGTGTGTGTGTATGTGTGTATGTGTATGTATACCACAATTTCTTTATCCATTCCTCCTTCAGTGGACATTTAGGTTGTTTTCATAACTTGTCTATTATAAATAATGATGCAGTGAACATGGGGTGCTCATGTCTTTTTGCATTAGTATTTTTATTGACTCTTGAATGGAAAACTTTTTTTAAAGATTTTATTTATTTATTTGAGAGAGAGAGAATGAGAGAGCACATGAGAGGGGGGAGGGTCAGAGGGAGAATCAGGCTCCCCGCCGAGCAGGGAGCCTGATGCGGGACTCGATCCTGGGACTCCAGGATCACGACCTGAGCCGAAGGCAGTCGCTTAACCAACTGAGCCACCCAGGCGCCCGAATGGAAAACTTTTTAACAAACGAGTTGATCTTTCTGATTTTAGAGGTACCATTAGCCACCCCCCCCTTTTTTTTTTAACTTCTCTTGGATTTCTTTGACAAGGCCTCTCTTAGGACAGTTGAAGCTGCATTTGGACATTTGTCCCTTCATTAATCCGTTCATTTGCTCTTTATCCTTCAATCCACTTACTGAACTCCATTTTATCCAGAAGTTTCTTGGCCTTCATTTTGTTTCATGTATGAGGACCCTTTGTGCTTTTCCCATTTTCATTTCCTGCCACTCTTCTTCAGGTACATGCTGCTCTAGTCACCCTGATCTTTAAGACCTTTCCTGTAAAAACTCTGCTCTTTGCTTTTTCCATGACTCTGTACACACTGTTCCTAGTGCTTGGAATGTTTTCTTCCATTATCTTGATGTAATTGTGCTTGAACTTTAAGTCCCTACCTAAATGTTACCCCTTTGAGAAGCCTTATTTTAATTCTCCAATTAGAATTGGCCATGACTATTTTCTTGAATCTGACTTCGTTGTTTATCCTTTATTCTAAACTTATTACCATTTCTTGGTATTTATGTTTCCTCAAATAGATCATTCACATTCTTGTGGGGAGGGTTGTATCTTATTCCCACAAATTAGCCCAGTGTGTGACATTTGATTGATATGTAATAAGTTTATATTGAATAAATATTTATTTACTGAGTGAATAAAGGATCAGGGTACTGTCTTTTGAAGAAGGGTGAGGGAAACTCTGTTGTAACTTGGAAGAAAAATTGCTTATAATTTTGGTTATAGAATTTATAGAGATAGGATGAGGAAAATATTCTGGAATGATACAGTTTTTGCTCCTTCCTATTAATTTTTACTTTTGAACCAACTCTTTGCTGGTATTAAAACAAAACAAAAAGTTGATCAATATAACAACTCTCTTTCCCAGGAGTTTGTAAGTGATTCCTCCTGGCTTGTGACATCATGAGACTCTGCAGCCAGAGCCTCCCCCCACAGATGAGAACAGTTGTTCTTTGCAGATGGGGAGAGGAATGGGTTCCAGATATGAGGTCACCGTGTGAAATATACAACACTGTAAATAAGATTTTCATAGGCAGGGAAACAGAGTCCATCTGCTTTCTGATATGAACTTTATGTGTTCAGGCTTTGATGGGTAAGATAAAAAGCTAGACAAGAAAAGCTATTTAGATGTTGTTGTAGAAAAGTAAACTTATTAGATATACTTGAAAGTATTTGTTAACTTTTATATTCAAATTTAAGTATATTGTGACATCCCTTTTTTTCTCCCCATCCAGAGAAGAAACTTTTATTGAGAGATATTAAGGAGATATTTTAAAAATAAGAGTAGAATAATACTTTTATTTTGTTTTCAGTACTTTGAACAATAATTTGACATTTCATTGGTGTTTTGCCCTATGTGGGAATGAGGAATCCATAGTGACCAAAGGAATCTCTTTCCTGTGTTTGAACGGACCAGCAGTAACACATGATCATGTACATGTAATTTTGAAAAAAAAATTTTTTTTTGTAAACAAGTTCTCACATCATACATACATCCTTTCTCCATAGATGCAGTATAGGAGGTTGTTATAGGAGGTGTTGGAAAAAATGAAAGTATGGGATAGGCCTGGAGGGGACTCAGGTTTGGGGTGATGACCAGAGTAACATGGGTATGATGGTAGAATTGGCTGGTTTCCTGATCTCAGGTGATGCTTTGGCTGAAGATGGCTCAGGTTGATCCCTCAGAGCACCTGAGGCATGATATCAGAGTTCCCCCTAAAATAGAATATTGGTGTAAAGTTGTTATTGGACCTTACAAGAATTCCTAGTCCAGGAAGATAGGATAGGATGGGTTAGTTTCTAGGACCGTCACCATTTGTTAAGACTGAAATCAGCTCGAGAACATTTGGGTATGAATTAAAGAGAAGAATAGAGGTGACATTACAGTGGACTGCCCAGCCATTCGGAAGGCACAGATGATCTTCATAAAATTACTGGCAGGGCTGGTGGGAGAGCTTCAGCTCTGTAGCATTCGTTAATTAGCTCATGTTTCTTGACTGTCTACTAAGTGCCAGGCATATACCAGTGAGTGAGATAGGTGATTCACTGGGGGAGACGAGCAAACACAACCAAAGACATAAAGAGGGAATTACAGCATGTGCTGAGTGCTGCTAGGGAAGTAGGAAAGATGAAAAATGAAGAATTAGAGAGAGCCACTTTACATGGGGTGGTTAGCTGCTCTGAGCAGGTGATTTCTGAGCTGAGATCTGAAGGGTGAAAATGAGTCAGTTCTCAGGAGAATTAGGCAAAGAACATCATAGGCAGAGAGACCAGCTAGTGGAAGAATGGCAGGCAGAAAAAAAGCTTGGTGTTTTTGAGGAACATGAAGGGAGCTGTTGGACATAGCGAGCAAAGGGAATTACGATACGGGAATAAGCTGGAGAGTCAGGCAGCCGCCACAGCAAGGCTGTGTTGGAGAGTTGGATTTTATTAAAACTGAAAAGCTTCAGTAGGGAGAGGGCATGATGTATTTTATGCTTTAAAAACATCTCTCTGGCAGTTGTGAGGTGAATAGACTCAAGTGGAAGCTGGGTGAGAATGTGGAAGGCCATTAGAGTAAACGGGGCAAGGAGAGAAGGGTGGTGGCAGGGAATATGGTGGGGAACGGACGGCAGTGGAGCCGGAACTGGCAGGAAGCTGATGGCTTAAATGTGAAGGTGAGGCAAAGGGAGGAATAAAGCAGGACTCCTAAGTTTTGAGTCAAGCCACTAGATGGATGATGTTGCCATTAACCGAGACAGGGAAGACAGCGGCCTGGAAGTGGTGCTGGGGTGCTGGGGGAAGGGAGCAGATGGCATAAATGAGCAAAGAGGCCCTGGTGATGACTGTGGCAAGCAGAGGCAGTCGAGGCAGTTACGAGCGAGGACTCTGGGACCAGACTGCTGGGCTTGAATGTGGTGCACAGGTGGGCACCTCTCAGCACCTCGGTGTTCTCATTGGTAAAAGGGAGAACAGTAGTACCTACCTCATAGGATTGATTTGAGGGTTAAATTAGTTGATGGATATAAAGCTCTTAAAACAGCGTGTAACGTGTAGTATACTTATATAAGTGTTATTTGAGATTTTTTTTATTGCTATAAGAGAAACGTTTGTTATTCAATTCAGGTGGTTGCTGCCATGGAGGGTTAGCTGGTTTTTAAAGAAAATGTGGAAATACATATTTATTTGTGAAATTCCTTTGCTTTAAGTATTCTCAAACATCCTGTAAGCCAAATAAAACATGTTTGTGATTGCCAAGTTAGGCTTATTAGCCCCGTTGTGTGGTATTTTTCTACAGTAACATTCAGCTCCTTGGGTGTGAGCATGGAGAAGGCAGATAGTTGGGGTTAACTGAGAGTGAGGGCTTGCTAGTTGAATAGAAGAGGGAGAGTGGCCCAAGACTCAGGGTTTGCAAGGGCAGGAGGTAATGACAGGCCATGGCAACTAAGTGGCCAAGGAAGTGACTAAACATAGTGTGGGGACAAAATGTGGTCAGGTCCATGGGTTGGAAGTCTTAGTGAAGACAAAGAATTGTTGAAGTGGGGTTTTTACCTAAAGTGAGATGGAAGGATAGAAGACTGTGATCGGAAAGTGTGATATTTGAGTTTTCATGTTTGGAGTTGGTATCATTAGCAATGGTGCCAGGAGACAGCAGTGAACATGGGGGATAGTGGTTAGGGCGGGTGGAGGAAAAGGTGGCTGGAGTGGCCGGCTAGGGTTGTCTGGTCAACCATGTGGATGCAAAGCTCCATGAGTGTTTATAGGAATGGCGATGCAGAGGAAGACACTGAGCCACGAGTCAAAACATTAGTGGAAAGGTTTGAAGTGAAAGCACTGAGGAGGTATAGCAGGAGCTAATGACATGATCTTCAGAGGATCTAGATTTTGATCAAGAATGGAGGAAAAAAAATATTTTTAAGTTACAATGGGGCAGCCTGGGGGAACCTTCTTCTTCTGGTCCCTGAGACACATGGGATAGGGGAGATAAAATAGACTCCCTTTGAGAGCACTTCAAGGGAAGTGATCAAATCAAGGGGACAACCAGGTTTCAGTTAAGTCAAGGAGCACAGGAGCGTTCAGAGAGAGGGTGGAGCCTGTAGGAGCCTTACTGATCAAGTTCCAGGCCTAGGAAAGGGTTGAGGAGGAAGATGAGCGATGAGGGATTGGAGTAGATTAGGTGATTGTCATAAAAATGTGGAAATGGAAGTCCTGGATTTTGCAGGTGAGTAAGACAAAATCTTGCTGGAAGTCTCTTTTAGTTAAAAGACCATTTCTTGGTAGTTTGGAATGGTAGACCATTCCTCTACTGGCTGCTTCCAGGAAGGCTCTGTCACATGGAACCTCTTAGCCTCAGCTGTCCGGAACTGCAGGAAGTGGCTCTTTCAAACCAGGTAGAATTATACATAAATCCTTTTTTTGAAACCTTCAGCCTTCAAGATCAAGATACCTGAAGATCCCAACATCATGACCTCAGTTTCAACACAGTTGCTCTTGGTCCTCATCTCACTGCTTCTGGTGCTGCCTGTTGTTGAAGCAGTAGAAGCTGGAGATGCAGTCGCTCTCTTGTTAGGTGTGGCTCTCAGCATTACAGGCATTTGCGCTTGTTTGGGGGTATATGCACGAAAGAGGAATGGACAAATGTGACTCTGATGGGCCTTCGCTATCAAACCTTGCCTGGAAAACCTTTCTGTTATTGAGGTTAAAAACTGAGCTTTAATGTCGAAAGGTTCCCAAGAAATAGGGTATTTTCACATTCTTGTCTCCCTGGAACAAATTAATATTTGTTTAATGGGAAAAAAAAAGTTTTCTTCACAACAAATAATGCAATGAAAAAGCAGTCTATAATTCATATATGCTAGTTAGAGGAAAGAGAAGTCAGATGACTGAAATTTACATATTATTTCATAGTTTCTCGGAATTCTCAAAGCGCATGAAATAGGAAGAAGAAAACCCTTGCCCAGAATCCTAGGAAACTGCCAGTTCCTCCATCACTGAGGAGTCTTTTCTCCATATTTTTATTAGATTTTTGTTTGTTAACTCCCAACTTAATATTGTACTTAGATATCAAATACAGTCAGTCAGAAATAAAATTTTTATTTCTTGGGGGGGTAAGAAAAATATCTAATGTTAAGATGGAGACAATATGTAATTTAATGTAAAAAAATATATTGACATTGAAATGGAGAAGAGATTTAATGTTAAAAAAAAAAACAAACCTTTGTATTAACTTAGTAACATCTCCATGATGAGAAGTACTAAAAATTAAATATAAACCCATTATGTTGTGTTAAAAAAAAAAAAAAGACCATTTCTTGACATGCTTTACCGACAGCTTCTTTCATCAGGCTGTGGGGTGGACTCTGGTCTTCTGTGGAATTCTGTTAGAGTTTCTTTTTCCTCAGTACGATTTGCACTCCCAAGGGAGTCTATTCTTGAGGTCCATTTCCTAAGAGTATGCTCCACTCAAACTGCAAATGTTTTTCTTGAACAAGACTTCTGTCTTTCCCTGTATGCTTTTATATATCAGGATGTTTGGGATAGAGGATCAAGAGTAGAATCTTTAATATCTATTCTTTTAAATAGAGCCTAGACAGAGCCCTGAGCAAGCTCTTTCCTTTGAGCCCAGCGTTAGACTCTCTACATGCTCTGTACTTAAAGGTCCTTTGAGAGCAGAAGGCATTCTTATCTCTATACTGTGGTATAGAGGTTGTAATCATTCACTGAACTGGAAGGCATGATAGAAGAATAGCAATTGAGGGGGAAAACCAAAACAAACCTTAGGTCAGAAAGCAATGCCTGGAATGAGAAAATGAATTTTTAAAAAATCTAACGAGTGAATGGACTTGATTTATTTGGAGTGTCTTCCCTTCACTAGACACTATGCTCTGTGAGGGCAGACTATTATTACTTTCCATTGTGTCCCCATCACTTAGCATAGTGCCTGCCATGTGAGTCTTCAAGAAATTTTGTTGAATGAGTGGGTGAAAGTTTAGGATAAATGTAATAAGCCTTTGTCTCCCTCCCCCCAACAGAAAAACAGCTGTTCTAGAAGTGAAATTACAGTGACATTCATGAAAAGGGTCTGGCCTCGGAGAGCTTTGCCAGCCTTGTCTCCCGCCCCTTCTATCTCTTACCCTAAGCAGAGTTACAGCATGATGGGAGGAGAGTATTTGCCCTCTTAAGCACTCTTGTTTACATGGTGTTCTTTGCCTGTATTTCCCTTCTGATTTATCGGCAAGTTTTTCCCCTCCACAAGGACCAGGTCAGACGCTGTCTGTGGAGCCTTTCCTAGTGCCCCAGTTGAAAGTCAGCTGTATCCTCACTTACAGCATCCTTCATATTTTACTTCATAAACAAGGGCTGAGCTTGGTCATCATCTCTCTCCACATTGTCTCAGGGTCTTGAATATAGTATTCAGTAAATTTTGAATTAAGTCTACTTGGGATGTTAACAATAGTATAAGCTGTTGCGTGGACATTTGTAATTTAAGCATACATGGTGCACCAGTGAAGGGGAGAGCTATTTTTTATTTTATGCCCTCACCTATTTTATTAATTAATGTATCTTTGAGTCTTTCAACATTTTAGGGGGAAAATGTTACTTAAAACACTTTCTCAAGCCACCCTTTGAGTCTGGCTCTTAGGAAAATAACTGCCTCTCTCCATGTGTTCCAGTGGCCTTCAAATGCAGCTGGAACCTTGGGAGGGTTACAGCTTCCTGCAAGAGCCTAAAATACTCAACTGTTGTTGAAGACGGCCCCCACCTGCACCCCTGTGCGTAAATAGAAGCAGACCCTGATTTGGTGCTGGAATAACATGAAGTTGAAGGCAGACTGGGTGGCCTGGCTGTCGGAGCCAGGATTCCCATTTACATTAAGAGGTGGTTCTGGACCATTTTGAATTATTGACTCATTCAGCTCTGCAGAAGGGCCAGAGTAAAAAAATATGCATCTGGTCTCTCAAGGTTAAGTATGCAGGTTGGAAATCAACCTGTATCACTTTGAAAATTGTCACGGAAACAAGCAAGCGTAGAAAGGTCTCAGTGAATAAAAAAGGCCATTATGTAGTGAGACGTAATCCCCATATAATCTTGTCTTAAAGTAAAGGTTTCAATGTGAAGCCTAGCATACGGGGGCACATAAAATTCCAGTAGCTGCTGCTTTCCCACTCCATGCCAAGCTCTGTTCCTTTTCACCTCTGCCTGTTCACAGCCAGGTGCCAGTGTGGGCTTTCAGTTATTGATGGAACCCTGTGTTGCAGACATCAGTAGAAATCATGTTTCATGCATTTAATGAGTAGTTCTCCTAGGCCTAAATTGTTTTCTAGATTGAGCTGTTAATTAATTCCAAAACTTTTTATTGGAGAATAACATATGTATGGAAAGCTTCTAGGTAGATAACTAGTTAAATTTTCACAGATTTTATTTTTTTATTTTAAAGGGTGTATTGAGAATTAATCCAAAGAAGTTTCATGAAGCCTTCATTCCTTCCCCGGTAAGTTCAATAACTTTATAATAAACTTAATGTCACATTTAATTTTTTAGATGTGCTCTGAAAGTGAAATCATATATTCTAACTAAAAAGCAGAGTAGTAAAATCGAGGATGGGCAAGGATTTGTTTCAAATTTAAATAAGCAAAATTTGCCTTTGGCTAACAGCCCCTTCTGTCCGTCTTACACTCTCACTGCAAGTGGAGGGGATGGTATTTGTTACTAGTTGTTACTAGGGCTGTGGCCGGGAGCTGAGCCCACACAGACACCCACCAATTCTTGGAGCTGGTTTATAGCTGAAAGGGATTTATGGGTTTTTCCACTGATTTAAGTTAATCTTTCCCAAACAAATATGCTATCTACTTTCTTTTTTTTTTATTTGCGAGAGAGAGAATCAGAGAGAGCACGAGAGGGAGGAGGGTCAGAGGGAGAAGCAGACTCCCTGCCGAGCAGGGAGCCCGATGCGGGACTCGATCCCGGGACTCCAGGATCATGACCTGAGCCGAAGGCAGTCGCTTAACCAACTGAGCCACCCAGGCGCCCTGCTATCTACTTTCGATCTACTGCATGAGCTAATCTGCAAATTTGTCCAAAAGAAAAAAGTATAATGCTTTTTTCTTTTGGTCAGAGTTTCTCACTTTCTCACTTTTCTACGGGTGATAGGACTTGGTACAGGGCTCTTCACCGTTGGGTCTTTATATCCTTTCTTCTGTGCATGTCATTTTACCAGGCTCTCTGCTGTTCAGGGAAGTTCGCTCTGACATATAGTTAGCAGGAGGTCTCTGGATAAGGCTCGACTGTGCAAAGCTAGGAGGGCAATATTCTCAAATTCCTGATGTGACTTTACCAGACTGCCGTAAATAGGATAGCTGTAGAATTATAGGTGCTTTAACAGTGGAAGAGAGTATAGGAATAAACTTGAGCTTATTGATGAGGAAATGGAATACATACATATATTTCAGTTAACATATTTCATGATGTTAAATGGCAAGTTTAGTGAGAATACAAGTTCAGTCATGTGCTTCCCAGGTGGTAGTGGTGTTCCAGTAACCTTAAGGCCTAGTCTCAAGCTCAGTTTAGTTCTTTTTTTCCCCTTGCCCTACAGAAGTCAAGGATTCACATTTGTATCTCAAGTTGCATCTTACCTAGTGAATTAGATAAAAAGTATCACTGATGTGTCACCTTGTTCTCTCTGAATCCTGTTCTGCTCCATTGACGGACCATGCTATATATTCTGACCCTGGTACTTTGTACAACTGAGGGTCAGCTTTGAGGCAGTGACTTAGCTGCAGGAGCAGGTTCATCATTCTGTGGAAGCACAGTTTACATGGTGTTCGATTCCCGACTTTGCTCATAAGGCAAAAATCACGTTCAGTGATCGTAAAAATTACCCAGGAAAATCTCTTAGTAATATGAGACAGATAATCTCTCAGGGAAGTCCAGCATAACTAGCATTTTCTCTACTTTAGAAAGAATAACTGTTTCTTCATTGGCATACCAGTTGAGGGAGCTCAATTATAATAGAGACCCGGTGTATGAAAAACATGGGTTTTTAAGCATGAAAATCATAGCCAGTGGAGTAAGGAGTTCATCCTGAGAGACACCTGGGAGCTGAGCACATTACAAGCCTCCCATCTCCTGTGTACACTGAAGTTTGCTGTCATTGACTGGAATGTTAAGGGAACTAATAGAGCATTTTGAAAATTGGACTGCTTGCTTGTTTTCTTCCCTGAGTACACAGTATTGAATTTCCCTAAGTTGGATCCCTGGTAGGCTGGTTCCTGACAAGTGTGGGGCCTAAGACAAGAGTACAAATGGAGGCACACGTACTTTATATTAAATATTTAGAAGTTATAAATCAAACTAACAAACTGTTAGATAAAATACGTTCATGACAAATAAAATATATTTCCTGTTAAATATACCTCTGTGTACCTGGGTTCAAATGTAGACTCCTTGGAGCTCCATCCTGAAGTGTGGCCGCATGGAGAGGGTCTGCCTCTGGCCTGCCCCTCTTCCCTTGTCAGTCCTGGCTCCCTGTCCCCTCTTTGATGTCTCCACCATGCCCCCCCGCCCCAGCTCAGTGAGGGCCCTTGCATGTACCTGTGTGAGCATCTTACCCCACATGTCCAAGTTCTGTCCACATGCCTTAGAAATACCTGCCCTTTAGCCACCTGTCAAGTCCAGTGGGTGCCGCCAGTGACTGCGGTCTGCCTCCAGGCAGACAGACCTGGGAAGATGCCTGTGTATGGCTTGGAAGTGGGCTTGGGTCTGATTACCCCAGGGATGCACATCCATTTGGTCCCGAGAACTCTTCACCTATGGGGAGGAGTGTGACTGGAGAAGGGCCAGAGCAAAGGTCCTCTAGGCCTAATTAGGTTCCTATAAGTTAAATTCATCTTATTTATAGGTGCAAATGATGTGTTGCCACAGTTTATTTCGGCTTGTTAAAGGAAGTTAAGAAGCAAGTTACCGATGTTTCAAAAGCCCAAGTTGTTCTCCTACTTGAAATTATATTCCTGTCATGTCCTATTAAGAATCTTTTAGACAGTTGTGATATTAGGACTGGCTTATTTTTATGCCCCTTATTCTATTTGGCCACTAATGGAGTCGTAATATTGTCTCAGAGGGAGAAAAAATGCTAAAGGATTCCCCTCTAAGTAACTAAGAACTGACTATAAAAGCTCTATCAAGGCCCAGTTGTAAATTTTGGTTGTAGATACTGGAACAATCCTACATTCTAGTTTTGTGGGTTTTTTGGTGAGTTTCAGTGTTTAGAGGCATTCTAGAAAGCCTTGAGGAAGGAGATAGTAGAGGCACTAAGTTATATGTAGATAAATTCCACAACCACCACTGGTCTGGATTTATGAGTATATGTAGCTAATCTCCATGTCACGTGTGAACTGGTATGAACTGGAAAAATGCTCACTGGTGGACTAGGAGTAGAATAATAGAACCAGGGCCTGAATGTTACCTGTCCCCTGCTTTAGCAGGGAGAGTAAAAACAGGAATTGTTAGAAAAGAAGATGTAGCCTTTCCTCTGACAATAGGAAATTGAAAAGTTTACTTATTTGTAAAACTAGCGATGGATTAGATTGTCTAACGTTCCTTACAATTTTAAAATTCTGAATTATAAATTATAAAGTTTTTGGGGAGACAAAAATAGACTAGATATGATTATTTGGGTTCTTACTCTAAAAACAGTTGTGAATTTATACAACGTCATTTGCTATGTTAAAATACTATTTACGTCAGTAGGCTAAGAACAGTGAATTCATCATCACTTTCTTTGTTATTAAAAAAGTACTTTGTTTTGGGGAATGCTGACTTAGGTTCATTATAATTTCAGCTGATAGAAAGTTGATTTTTATTTTCTTTTGACAAAGCCAAAATACATGGGAGAAGTCACTTATATATGTACCTGCTGGTCTCCTGAGGTTCTCAGTAAAAGTAAGATAGAGTTAGAATAAAACCATGTGACTTTCAAGCAAACCAAGATAAATTGATATTATTGAGATGCCTTTTTCTCCTGTTTGGGGATAGGATAAAGAGGAGAAATGGACTGGCTATAGAAACTTGGCTTTTTACAAAAAGTACAGGCTCCATTCTGAATTATGTTGATGCAAGAAGTTTTATAACTTTTTTTGTGCATCTTGTCATGGGAGGTACCCTTTGAACATCTGTGGAATTTATTTTGTCCAAAGGGAGCTATTCCATTGATAGAGAATGCTCTTGGGTTGTCCTCCCTGCTTGAAAGCCTCCTAAGTATTTAGTTAGATTACCCCCAGATCCCATTATATTTCCTCCAGGGTGGTTCATTATCCATTTTCCTTTTTTTCTATTCTTTTTGGCGGGTAGAGCTAGTCTTTGACATTCAAATAAAGAGCTGAACTCTTTAGCCTTTAAAAGTAGTTAAGTGGGATGATTCGAACTTTTAATATTGAGTTGTTCCCAAGTTTATGGTCTTCAAAATAAGAGATTCTGCAATAGGTACGGGCTTCTGAATGAATCCAGTAAGAGCTGAGCAGTGACGCAATACCTGGAGATTTGTGTATCATCTGAGGTTCAACTTGGCCCTGCCTTTCTTGATTTCTTCGGACGGGAATGTGACAATAGCGGTATCTTACCGTCTTAAAATCTCTGAGCTGTCTGGGGGTGGTGTACCTGCTTATGAGAGAGATATTTTATTCCATGTGTTTTGACCAGTGATCATGGGTTGGGATGACTTCCAAACAGCTCTCTTCATTCTGGGGAAGTTGGAGAGACTCTATTGCTACATAAATTGCAGAAGGCAGCGACTGATGACCATGTGCCACCCTGTAGTTGTTCACGTTCTGTTTAGTGGTTGCCTCTTCCTTATTTCTCTGAGAAGCTCAACATGAGGTCAACTGCAGTGATTCTGTCTTTGTGGCTAACACGGTAGTGGTACCTCAGGGACTAGGGCGGGTCAGGTTTGGCAGTGTGTGCCGGGCCACAGCTGTCAGCCCATGGTTAGGTTGGAAATTGAACAGAAAAACTGTTCTGAAAGATCTCTCATGGTTTGTAATTGGAAACAATAAAAAATGCTGAGTGTCTAATGTCCCATTTTTGGTGCTGGTGGGGCAGGTTTGGTGAATTTGGAATGCTAATTTTAATTTTAACTGAATTGTACAGTAATCACCTTTAATCTGTTGAGTGTTAAGTCTTATCTATACCAAGTGTCTCTAGCTAGAAAATTTTGAGTGGTGGTTTTCTAAGCCTGTTTGCTATTACTTCTTTTAAGAAAAATGAACACTTTCCATATGCACTTGAGAAGAATGTGTATTCTGTTGCTTTGTTGTTCTGGATATATCTGTGAAGTCCATCTGGTCCAGTGTGTCATTCAAAGCTCTTATTTCCTTGCTGATGTTCTGCCTCAATGATCTGTCCATTGCAGTGAAGGGGGTGTTAAAGTCCTCTACTATTTTTGTACTATTATCAATGTGTTTCTTTGATTTTGTTATTAATTGGCTTATATAATTGGCTGCTCTCATGTTAGGGGCATAAAAATGTACAATTATTAGATCTTCTTGTTGGATAGACCCTTTAATTATGATATAGTGTCCTTCCTTATCTCTTATTACAGTCTTTGGTTTAAAATCTAATTTGTCTGATATAAGGATTGCCACCCCAGCTTTCTTTTGAGGTCCATTAGCATGATAAATGGTTTTCCACCCCATCACTTTAAATCTGGAGGCATCTTTGGATCTAAAATGAGTCTCTTGCAGACAGCATATCGATGGATCTTGCTTTTTTATCCAATCTGATACACTGTGTCTTTTGATTGGGACATCTAGCCCATTTATGTTCAGGGTAACTATTGAAAGATATTAATTTAGTACCATTGTATTGCCTGTAAGGTGACTGTTACTGTATATTGTCTCTGTTCCTTTCTGGTCTGTGTTACTACTTTGGGGCTCTCTCTTTGCTTAGAGGACCCCTTTTGATATTTTTTGTAGGGCTCGTTTGGTGTTTGCAAATTCTTTTAGTTTCTGTTTGTCCTGAAAGCTTTTTATCACTCCTTATATTTTGAATGACATCCTAGCTGGATAAAGTATTGTTGGCTGCATATTTTTCTTGTTTAGCACCCTGAAGATATCATGCCAATCCTTTCTGGCCTGCCCGGTCTCCATGGATAGGTCTGCTGCCAGTCTAATGTTTCTACCCTTGTAGGTTACAGACCTCTTGTCCCGAGCTGCTTTCAGGATTATCTCTTTGTCTCTGAGATTTGTAAGTTTCACTATTATATATCAGGGTGTTCACCTATTTTTATTGATTTTGAGGGGGGGGTTCTCTGTGCCTCTTGGATTTTGATGCCTATTTCCTTCCCCAGATTAGGGAAGTTCTGTGCTGTAATTTGCTTTAATATACCTTCTGCCCCTCTCTCTCTTTCCTCTTCTTCTGGGACCCCAGTTATTCTTATATTGTTCCACTTTATGGTATTACTTATCTCTTGAATTCTCCCCTCATGATCCAGTAGTTGTTTATCTCTCTTTTTCTCAGCTTCCTTATTCTCCATCATTTGGTGTTCTATATCACTAGCTCTCTCTTCTGCCTCATTTATCCTAGCAGTTAGAGCCTCCATTTTTGATTGCATCTCATTAATACCTTTTTTATTTTGACTTGATTAGATTTTAGTTCTTTTATTCCTCCAGAAAGGGATTCTCTAGTGTCCTCTATGCTTTTTTCAAGCCCAGTTAGTATTTTATGATCGTTATTCTGAACTCTAGTTCCAACATGGTTTTTCCTGTCTTGTCATTCTGTTCAGAGAAGAATAGATGAATAAGAGAACAAAATACTAAAATGGAAACAACGACCCCAGAGAAGTATACACTAAACAAATCAGAAGGGACCTGAAACTGAAAAAAAATTAAAAAAAAAAAAAAAGCATATAATCAGACAGGTGGAAAAAAAACAGAGCAATACACTGGATCCTGTGTGTATTTTGGTCTGTTTGTTAGAAAACTAGATCCCAAAATTTTAAAGAAAGAAAAACTTATATATGTACAAAATAAAATTAAATACAATGAAAGGATAGAATGTAATTGTAAAAATGAAAATTAAAAGACCAAAAAAATTATATATATATAAACAGGTGAACAGAACAGAGCAATACACTATATCCTGAGTGTATTCTGGTTGGTTTGTTAGAAGAAACTACATCTCAAAATTGTAAAGAAAGAAAAACTTATATACATACAAAAATAAATAAATACAGTGAAAGGATAGAATGTAACTATAAAGATGACAAAGACATTAACAAAAAGAAAAAAGAAAGAATATGATCAGACAGGTGAAGAGAACAGAGCCATACACTAGATTCTGGGTGTATTTTGGTCTGTTTGTTAGAAGAAACTGTACCCCAAAGTTGTAAAGAAAGAAAAACTTACATATATACAAAAATAAAGGATAGAATATAAATGTAAAAATGGAAATTAAAAAAGATTTTGAAAAAGGAGTTGATAAAATAAGAAATTCACTGAAAAAGGAAAGAGAGGGATACCTGGGTGGCTCAGTTGGTGGGGTGTCTGCCTTCGGTTCAGGTCATGATCCCAGGGCCCTGGGATTGAGTTCTGCATTGGGCTCCCTGCTCAGCGGCGAATCTGCTTCTCCCTCTCCCTCTGCCTGCCGCTCCCCCTGCTTGTGCTCTCTCTCTCTGTCAAATAAATAAATAAAATCTTTAAAAAAAAAAAAAAGAAAAAGGAAAGAGAAAAAAGTTAAAATTGAAAGAGTAAAGAATCATGGGGGAAAAACATGAATTCTGTATACTATTTTCCTCTAGCATTGGAGTCTTGCCGTTCTCCATGGTTGGTAAACTTGGTCTTAGCCTGTGTTCTTGCTGATCTTCTGGGGGAGGGGCCTGTTGCGCTGTTTCTCAGGTGTCTTTGCCCAGGGCGGAATTGCACTGCCCTTGCCAGGGGGCCAGGCTAAGTAATCTGGAATGAAAATGGCAGCCTGCCAATCTCCGGCCCTTGGGCCCCACTCCTCAGGGTGCCCGCAGGGAAAAGAAGTCAGTCACTCCCTGGTCTCTGTCGGTACTCCATGCTTACCCAGCCTGTGACTGAGCGTTTCTATCTCAGGCACACGACCCCATTTAGAGTCTCCAAACCCTGCAGACTCCTGCAGCTCACAAACATGCCGCCCCTCCTGGGGGCGTCTTCTGGGGATTCTGCTGCTTGCTGGGCCCATGCTCTGGGAGGGGTCGCCCAACTGTGCTGTGGTTTGCGGTTTATGGCACCCCTGAGCTGAGAGCCCACTCCTGGGCTCACTGATTACAGCCGGCTTCCCCACTACAATGCCTGGGAACTCTGCCGCATTCAGGCACTCCTGGTCTTCCTGTGACCCCAAGGATCCTGAGACCACACTGTCCCTAACGTGGGTTATTTGTAAGCATGTGGTTGAGGACGAAGGTGTCCATGCCTAGTGTTCATGGTAGGGAGTTCACCCTGCTCCTCAGTCAGAGAGTGAAGGAGTGTGAGAATGCTTCATGAATCACATGTCCCTTTCCTTTTCTTCTTTGCCTTCTATCTAGGTCTCCATAAAAGCTTTGCTTTCTCTGTCATTTTCTCAGTGGGAGGATTATGATTTTGCTGGTTTCTTCTTTAGAGAACTCAAATCCTGGAGCTGGTTGTTGCTCCTGTCCTCAGTTGGTTTTCTTAGGGAATTATATTTGTTGTTCTTCTGTTTTCTTGCAAACCTTCTATGTTTTACCCTTCTCTGATACTTAGAAAAAAATTAGCGTAGAGAAGGTATCATCATGCTTTATTTTATTTAAAACAAGAAAGGATAACTTCTTTCTCATTTCAGTTATGAAAGCATGTAGTCTCAGTTTTTTTGCTTTATGTATTTTTGTTTGTTTTTGGTCTGCCTGTAGGAGATCTTCTCTTATGTTTTTGAAATTTCTTTAACATTCTGTTAACCTGCTTTTGTGTGTTCATCCCCATTTCTGTTTAGTCCCAAAGAGACTGATTTCCCTCTTAGTGTTCTTGTTAAGTCAGTGGACAGATTGTAGAGTCTACAGTTTTTAAACCAAGGAAGTAATTTTTGATTCCAGGTCTTGGTAAGCTGACTATGTTCTCTCTCCAACCTAGGATGGTGATCGAGACATTTTTATCGATGGGGTTGTTGCTCGTAATAGAGCCTTGAATGGGGATCTGGTGGTCGTGAACCTGCTTCCAGAGGAGCAATGGAAGGTGAGTTAAATATTCCTTTTCTAATAATACACTACTCAGGACCTTTTTATTCCATGGTGCATCTGTGAAACATCATAAACTGGAGTAGTCACGGACTCCTAAGGTCCTGTGGTTGCCTCAGAAGCCGGCCATGCAGTGCTTCGAACTTAGAAGCATCTGGTGGGCAGACATTTAATGATTTGAGTTGTTCTCCTTGCTCCCTCCCTGTGATCTGTCTTCCCTGTCATATGCCTTGCATTGAATTCTGGTAATTTTTAATATAGAAGAAAAGCTTGTAGGATACATTCAAACTTCTGATATGTATGATTTTCCCACATTTAATGATGGGAGAACTGGAAAGACAAAGCCATGGACATGGTGGCAGTCTTTACACGTTCTTGCTGCCTCTACGGGAAAACCCAGGCAACACATACCTAGTTCTGTAGGTTCCAGTTTGGTAATTGGGCTTTCCTTGGCAGACAAAAATAGACTCTGTCTTTTTATAAAACAGGGATCTGGTGGCAGAAGAAAATGTTTTTAACATGAGAATATCCTGGGTTTTAGTCTCTGTATACGTCAATTGGAAAGAAAAATGTGGTTTTTGACAATTGTTTTAAATAAAACCAATTTGTTTTAAATAAATGCTTCATAGTAGCAGTTTCTTTGAATTGTCTTGTACAACTGGCAACTTGTGTGTCTAAGTCTGGGTTTTTCTTTATAGCATTTCTTCATATCTTTTATTTTATTTGGCTCAATTCACTGGTATTGAGGAATATGGTGTTCTCTTCAGTGAGAGGTACTGTAGGGATTAATAGAGTGGGCTTTTAGGCTAGGCTTCTTGGGCTTGAATCCCATTTCTGCCACTCATCTATATAACTTTGGGTGAATTATATAACCTTTCTGTGCCTCAAAAGGCCTCATCTGTAAAATGGGAATAATCATAGTACCTACTTCATAGGTTTGTCATGAAGATTAAATGAGAATTCATGTAAAAATCTTAGAATGGTGCCTGACCCATGTAGCAGTTCAAGCAATGTCAGTTTTTATTATTAGCTTTTACAGAAATGGAAGAAATACTACTTTATTTCAAAGCTTTGTCAAGACGTAAATTTGTTTTTATCTGATAGGGTTAGAGTAACTGAGTTAGAATGGGCAGTTTTTAAACCAAGGAAGTAATTTTGTAGGGTGTAGGTATGTTAATAATGATCAAGAGACATAGCTCTTACCTTTTAGTCTGATGGGGAGTGCACGTAGGAAGAGACAGATACTAATCACACACAGATGTAAGGATAATTATGATTAGTGCTGTGAAGTTAAGTGCAGAGTGTTTTATAAGAGTCAGTTATCCTAGTCCCCATCCCCCAGCCCATCCTCAGCTGCTGCCAGCTGTGGTTATATCCTCCCTTGATTCCCCAAAAGCACAGCTAAGGGTTGGATCCAGGTCCTAGGAACGTAGATTGATTTAGGCCACTTCCTCTTTTCTGGAAAGCATCATCTAGCACAGTGTTGATGAGATCTAAGAAGGTAAGAGGAGTGCATTAGGGCCTGGTCAAACTAAAGGAAGTATACCTAGAGATCATTTGAGGGAGTAAAGAGGCATAATTAGATGACCCAGAGAAGGAACAAGAAAGATGGTGGTTTCCTTTAACTTAAGGAGTGGGAATGGGTAGAATAGAAAGAAATAGAAGAGTAATTAGCAAATTGGGTGAGTCCAGAGCTGACCAGAGCAGGTGTAAGGTGTTGACTGGCTGAAGAATAATAGGAATGGAGAGCATATAGTAGAGCACCTGTTGAGCTCTGCAGAGGTGGATGAGGTTGATTCAAAAAGAGCAAGGCCGGGGCGCTTGGGTGGTTCAGTCGGTTAAGTGACTCCGGCTCAGGTCATGAACTCGGGGTCCTGGGATCAAGCCCTGCGTTTCATGCTCAGTAGAGAATCTGCTTCTCCCTCTCCCCCTCTCTCCCTGCTCTTGCACACTCTCTCATATGGATAGATAAAATCTTTGGGAAAAAAAAAAGAGCGAGGCCAAGTTGCCTGACATCCTTCCTACCTTAGCTGTGGCAGGGGATGGCTAAAAAAAACAAACATGTGAATAAATAAATCAGTTGCATTATTTTCCTTGTTCTTCACCCCATTTGTATTTAAGACCAGCAAGCACAGCCTTTCCTGGTATTGTCAGATGCACTCTTGCTTTGGACAGGAAGCCTAAGAAGATGAGAGTAGGTTGGAGGTGAGGGTGTTTATTATCAAAAGTTGTAGAAGGACAGCTTAGGACTTTGGCATTCTTATTTCTGCCTTGGTGCCTTTGCTTCTAGACAAAAACCTATACCTCCGTTGAGACTCAACACAGCAAAGTTGTGTTTTTTCCCAAGAGGCCTACATTTGTGATTTTGTAATTCCTAGGTCACTGGAGCTAGTTAAGCAGATAAGAATTTACTGAAATTCTTACAGCATTCCCACAGTCAGTATATTCAGGCTATATTGACACAGCTTGTTGTTTTTCTATTTTATAGTTAATATCTAAAGGCAGAAGAGATTAAGGGCCAGATGGGAGTTTTAAGCCAGGGAGTGACATGGTCTTATTTAGCCAAAAATTACTCTGGCTGCTATTTGGAGAATGGAATTAGCGGGGGCAATATGTGTTGGCATGGCCAGTTAGGAGACATAGACTGAGTCATGACAGTAAAGATGGAGAGAAGTAGGGATACATTTTGAAAGTAGAGCTTATGGGACTTGAAGATGGATTTGAGGAGTAGGATGAGAGAAAGGGGGGGAATCAAGGATTAAGATTCTGGTTTAAGCAAAATGGGTGAGTATGATGTCATTAATTAAAGTTAGGGGATAGTAGGGAAGAGTATGTTTGGGTGCAAAAATTATGAGTTCTGCTTGGCCATGTTAAGTTTTAATTTCTTTTCAGACATGTTAATAGAGATGTTGAAAATATATGGAGGCCTAGATGGTTCATTACTCATAAATTCTACTAACCATTTAAGGAAGAAATAATCCTGAATCTACACAAATGCTTTCAGAAAATGCAAGAGGAGGAAATCTTTTTCAACTCATCCTATGAAGGCAGCATTGCCTTAATATCAAAACAAGGAAAAGACGTTATAAGAGAAGAAAACTACAGACCAGTACTCCTCACAAACATAGTTGAAAAAGTCCTCAACAAAATATTAGCAAATAGAATGCAGCAACATATTGTATTAAAAGGGTAATACAACCTGAGCAATGGGGTTTATCTCAGGCATGCAAAGTTGGTTTAATATTTGAAAAGCCATTTGATGTAATTCACCGTATTAACAGACTAAACACCATATTTCAGTCAATGCCATCATTTTATTTATTTATTTATTTAAAGATTTTTATTTATTTATTTGACAGAGAGAGACACAGAGAGAGAGGGAACACAAGCAGGGGGAGTGGGAGAGGGAGAAGCAGGCTCCCCACGGAGCAGGGAGCCTGATGTGGGACTCGATCCCAGGACCCTGGGATCATGACCTGAGCCGAAGGCAGTCGCTTAACCAACTGAGCCACCCAGGCGCCCAATGCCATCATTTTAATAGATGCAGAAACTACAATTGACAAAAGTCCACAACGTTTCATAATAAAAACTCACAGCAAACTAGAAATAAAAGATTATTTCCTCAATCTGGCAAAGAACATCTAGGAGATGTTATCATTCTTAGTAAGGTGAAAGACTGCTTTTCCTCCATTATTGGGAATAAGGTAAGAATGTCCCTTCTCATCCCCTTTATTCAACACCGTACTGGATATTCGAGCCAGTACAGTAAAGCAATAGAAAAAAAAGCATTCAGGGCGCCTGGGTGGCTCAGTTGGTTGGGCGACTGCCTTCGGCTCAGGTCATGATCCTGGAGTCCCGGGATCGAGTCCCGCATCGGGCTCCCTGCTCAGCAGGGAGTTTGCTTCTCCCTCTGACCCTCCTCCCTCTCATGCTCTCTGTCTCTCATTCTCTCTGTCTCAAATAAATAAATAAAATCTTAAAAAAAAAAAAAAAAGCATTCAGATTGGAAAGGAAGAAGTAAAACTCTCTTTATTCTCAGATCATATGGTTTTCTACCTATAAAATCCTAAGGAATATACAAAAAGCTGCTAGAACTAATAAGTGAGATTAGCAAGGTTGGAGGACAGAAGTTTGATATAAAAAAATAAATTGTACTTCTACATATTAGCAATGAAAAATTAGAAATTAAAAAAATTTATTAAAGTATCTTTTTAATAGCATCAAAATTATGATATACTTAGGGCAGAATTTGACCAAATTTTGACCAATTACAAGACATGTACAGTAAAACTATAAACATCACTGGGAAAAATTATGTAAGACTTCAGTAAACGGTGAGAAATACCATGTTCATGAATTAAAAGACTCAGTATTGTTAAGATGCTAGTTTTATTCAGATTGATATATAGATTAAGCACAATCCCAAAGAAAATCGCAGCAGGCATCTTTATAGAAATCAACAAACTGATTTTAAGATTTATATAGTTGTGCAAAGGGCCCAGGATAGCCAAAACAAAGAAGAACAAAACTGGAGGTTGCATGTTGCCTGATTTCAAGGCTTACTATACAACTCTGGTAATCAAGACTGTGTGGTAATGTCAAGATAGACATATAGATCAATGGAACAGAGTAGAGAGTCCTGAAGTAGACCCATACATATATGATTAATTGATTTTCTACAAAGGTACCAAGGTAATTCAGTGGGGAAAGGATCTCTTTTCAACAAATGTGCTATTACAATTGTATAGCCATATGAAAAATAATGAACTTTGACCCTTACCTTGTACCATATGCAGAAATTAACTTGAAATGGATTGTAGATAAATGTTTGTGTAAAAAGTATGAACTTTCTATAAGGGGAAAATTTTAGTGATCTTAGATTTGACAAATATTTCTTAAATATGAAACGTAAAAGAAAATCAATAAATTTGACTTGATCAAAATTGTAAACTTTTGCTCTTCAGTAAACACTGTTACAAAAAGGCAAGTTACAGACTAGGAGAAAATATTTGCAAAACATGTATCTGACCGAAGACTTTTATCTAGACTGTAAAGAACTCTTTTAAGTCAGTAACAGACAACTACTTAAAAACTGTACTAAAGATTTGAAGAGATACTTTACTAAATAAGATATATGGATAGCAAATAACCATAGGAAAAGATGCTTGACATAATCAGTCATTAAGAAAATACAAATTAAAAGCACAAGATAGAACTGTAAAACTGCTGGGATGGCAAACATTAAAAAGATTGACCAAAACCAGTGTTGAGAAGGATACGGAGCATCTGGAGCCCTCATACACTGCTGGTGGGAATACAAAATGGTATAGTCACTTTGGAACACAGTTTGGCAGTTCCTTAAAAAGTTAAGCATATACCTTACCATGATCCAGCCATTCCATTCCTGGATATTTACCTTAGGGAAATGAAGGCATTTGTTTGCATAAAGATTTGTATATGCATTCATAGCCACTTTTTTTTTTAATAGCCCCAAACTGGAAATAGCCCAAATGTCCATCAGCATGAAAAAACCAATTTTGCTGTACCTATTCAATGAATACAACTCAGCAGTTAAAAAAGAAAAATCAATGGACTGTTGATACATGCAACAACATGGATGAATCTCAGAATAAATTATGATGGATGAGAGAAGCTAAGCAAAAAAGAATATACACTCTATATAAGTCCATTTATATACTCTAGAAAATGCACACTGATTTGTATGGACAAGACAGATCATTGTTTGCCTGGGGCAGCAGTAGGAGAGATGGATTATTACCAAGGGGCCCCAAGGCAGCTTTGAGGGTGATGGGCATGTTCATTATCTTGATGTGGAATAGTTTCATAATTGTGTATGTAAGTCAAGACCAATCAGTTTGTGCATTTTAATGTATTTAAATGATTGAAAATGAAGAAACAAACAAAACAAGATGTTTGAACAAATGAACCTGCAGCTCCAAGGAAAGATTGACGCTAGAGATGTAAATTTGGGAGTCATCAGCATATGTGTGGTGTTAAAGTTGTGCTAGTGGATGAGATCATCTAGAGAGTGTAGCTGAAGGAAAAAAGCCTGAGTATTGAGTTCTTGGGTGAGCCAGCATTTAGAGGTCAGCTGAGGAGACCGTGGAGAGACCCGTGCCCCTGCATCAGGGGATATGAACCATGGTGGTTAAATTTCATCTGTGTCTAAAGCAGAAATCAATGAAATTGAAAACAGAAAAGAAAATGTTTGTTCTAGGATAAAGTCAATAAATCAATAAACCTCTAGTACAACTGACAAAAATTTAAAAAGGCACAAGTCACCAATATCAGGAATGAAATAGGGGATATGACATATTGCAAGTGTTAAAAAGGTAACTTTTGTAAAACAAAACAAAAATTTCAGCTGTGCCTGGTTTAGAGAAAAAGCTGATGCATTCTGAGGGTGTAGAGGGGCAGAGGTCCAGTGAAATGGGTGTCAGCAAACTCAGGCTTTCATAATCCATGTGATCTGCTCAAATCTAGGAAGGCATTTTTTGATCTACTGGATCCTGACGCCTCTCTTTATTGATAACATCCTCTTGAGCAGGGATTGGTACGGACACAGAGAGAGGCTTAGATTGGCAAGGAGGACCCTTTGAGTTGCTGGTAGTAGATGAAGGGAAATGAAGCCCTCTTCAGCTTTCAGAAGATTTGGAATGAAGAGGATGGCCCAGGGTTCCTTGCTTATTCTTTTTCTGTGGCGCTCCTAAGGGTTTTCACAGTGGCTGCCTGACAATTGCTTTTCATATTAGCAACCCCACTAGGTATGTCTCTTAGGCCTCCTTAGTTAGAGTAAGTATTTATAGCTTCCCGTTCTGAAGCGGGGAGACTTGTTGGCTGTAGCCCACCTGTGACAGTTGTTGGTGACAGGGTCAAACTAGAGAGAAGAGAATATTCAGACTGTCCTCATGCATCCCTGACATGTAGAATATAAACATCTCAAAGCATACTGGCCAATTGTATTACAGGTTTGTTAGTACAAAAGCATATTGTTATCAGAGGAATCTGTAGTCAATGGTGTGAGCAAATGTGAATTAATTGGATTATTCATCTTTGCTTCTTTATGCTTGTTGTGCTCACCCCTCTTGGGTATGTAAACTACAGGGCCTTTGGGGTTTTAGAAAAAAACAGCAATTCTTTTAGCTGTAGTAGTAAATAGTCAATTTCTTTCACAGCATATTTTTTTTGGCAAAATAGCTGTTAAAGAGTCAAGCTGTGAGGCAATCATAAACAATAATTTGCTCTTATATAACAATTTTAATTTTAGAATTCTTCCACATTTGTAGTATATGTATGTAATTTTTATTATAGACGTCTAATGAAGGATAGTTGAGGGGCAAAATATAGTTTCTTCACTTTGCCAATTGGGACATTAAGTGATTTGTTTGAGAGCTTGGTTGGAGCTTTTGGCAGGACCAGGGAGTGGAATCCAGATCTCATGACTTTTAGCTTACGGCTCTTGTGGGTTTGTTTTTTTTTTTCTTGTCTGTGTGTGTGTGTGCGCGCGCGCATTTTTCTAGGGTGAGGGTCTGTGGTTTTCCTCAGGTTTTCTTTTTCTTTTTTTTTTTTTTTTTAAAGATTTTATTTATTTGACAGAGAGAGAGACAGCGAGAGAGGGAACACAAGCAGGGGGAGTGGGAGAGGGAGAAGCAGGCTTCCCGCTGAGCAGGGAGCCCGATGCGGGGCTCGATCCCAGGACTCTGGGATCATGACCTGAGCTGAAGGCAGACGCTTAATGACTGAGCCACCCAGGCGCCCCATTCCTCAGGTTTTCAAAGTCGGGGAGACATGTCCTCCAAATGGTTAGGAGCTGTTTCATAGATCCTGATGATTCTGCCTAGAACTGTGCTGTACCTAGTGGCTTCTCATCCTCCTCCCACCCTATTCTGTGCTTGAAGCTGGAAAAGGTCACAGGCTGAGTCTGGAAAAGGTCACAGGCTTTGCTCTTAAGGAGCTCGTTGGCTGGCTGGGATGGGGATGGGAACAGTTGTAGTATGGTTTGCAAAATAGCAAGAGAAATACGTGTTGTTATGGGAACACCACACTGTGAGAGAACTGGGGAAGGTTTCATAGAGGAGGTTAAGTTTGCAGTGAGGTTTGAAGGATGGGAATGGAGAAGAGAGGTTTGGTTTTGTTTTAGGATGAGAATGCCTTGGGTTGAGAACAACTGGGCAAGAGAGGATTATGAACATTTCCACTTGGAGGGAGGAGTATGTGGAGTAAGGCTGTCCCTGCTGTGCCGTTGTCTGAGGGCTGTGACCCCTCTCGCAGCTCTCCTGGACACTGGTAAAGAAAAGCAGTTCTCAAGCTCCTGCCCTCCAGGGAGACCAACAGCCTTGGCCCCTTTTGCAGAAGCCCATAGATACTGCTCTTTGTAAATGCTCCTCCCTTTGCGATTTATCTGATCTTTGCCCTGCCTCTTGCATTCTTTCCTTTTCCTTTTCTTTCCTTTGTCCCATCAAGTTCATTCATAATCATTAAACAACCTTGTCCTTCATCTTTTTTTATTAACTGTAATGAGTTTCTCCTATTACTTTCCTCTTTTACTACTCCAGTATAGCACATCACAAATAAGCATATATAAACCCTGTGGATGCTGGACAATTGCTAACTTTTTAGTGCTTACTGTATACCAGGAACTGTATTTAGTGCCCCACACCATGTAGTCTGCTGTTGTCTCTATCCCAGTTTTGTAAATGAGAAACCCAAGTCTTAGCTTATACATTTTACTTATTTGGGGAATATATAACTAGGGAATGGCAGAGTTGGGATTCAGAGTCACATCTTCTTATTTCATGATCTCATTGCTATTTGTTATTTCAGAGATCTAAAGAAGAGAGTTATTAGATCTATAGATAAATATTGTCAAGTGTCATAAAAATCAGCATAAATCCAGGAAATTGTAATATATGCCTTAGCATTAGGAAGTATCTTGAATTGCCATCATGGGTAAAAAGGATGATTGTATCAATTGAAATGACCAAAGGCCTAGTATTAACTCTTAGAAAATAGACAATTTAAGAAAAATTAATTAGAATTCTAGTGGTTTCATCTTAAGACTAGACAGGTATGATAGCTTCTCAGGGCATTATGAAGGCAGGTGTTGGGAATGTGTTGTAATCTTACCAGACATCTGGTAACTCTAGATGGTGCATCAGATACTGAAAGAGCTGACCCAAATATAAAGTTAAATCAAGAGCTACAGCCTACCGAACAAGGGGTTACAGACCCAGCTGTCATCCTGACCTGGCAGTAGGTCACACATTCATGGGGCATGTGGCACAGGTATTCAGAAGGCAAGTAGGCAGTTGTCATGTAAGAGGTGGGTCCTTCTGGGGCTTTGGGACAGGGGTCTGATTTCAGAGATATGGGGCTCTCTTACTATAAACAGACTGATAGAGGCAGCCACTGGGCTGGGAGTCAGGGATAACATTTGATTGCCGGGCTAAGAGAATGGGCTAGAGCAGTACTGGGAGCAAGAACCAAAGCAGAAGACCAACCCTGAGAGCCAGAATTTTGGGCCTTTTTCTGGTTGTACCAAGGGAGATTTGGGAGCCCAGAATTAAGTTGTGGTATCTTGGATCTAGGAGGTGGGTTAAAAGCTAAGGCCTCCTATAGGAGGAGCCAGAGCTGTTTAAATATTGCCTACCTTGCTTGATTGGGAACTAGGGTGAGCAGCTTAGTTGATGTAGCCATAGTGAGTGACCCAGAGGAAATCAGAGTAAAGAAGGAGGACAAGAACATATTAAAATGAGACTCAATTAGGGGCACCTGGGTGGCTTAGTCCTTAAGCGTCTGCCTTCGGCTCAGGTCAGGATCCCAGGGTCCTGGGATCAAGCCCCACATCAGGCTCCCTGCTCCTTGGGAAGCCTGCTTCTCCCTCTCACTCTCCCCCTGCTTGTGTTCCCTCTCTCTCTGTCTCTCTCTCTGTCAAATAAATTAAAAAATAATAATAATAAAATAAAATAAATAAATAAAATGAAACTCAATTAGACTGTTCCACAGCGTGAAACAGAACCTGACTAGCTGAAGAGTCAGGGGTGGATTTCAAGTGAAATTCCTACTTGTTGAAAATTAGCTTCTCTATTTTTTTTGTCTGAATACTTAAAACTATGATAAGAAAGGCTGGAGTTGATTTGATGTATTGATACCTGCTGGAAACCTATACTGCTATTCATTCACCCCCCAGGTATTTGTTGAGCACTTCCATCAGCCTGAGAAGATACAGTCGGAATAAATCAATTAAGCACTTTGTTAGTGAAGTCTGATTTCCTCTTGGGACAGGATTATTTCACTTAATTTTCAAAAGAGCAAAGTCTATACATGAATTAAGGAGGGTGGAGAAGTGGGGATAATTATTCTATATTTCCTAACATCTATTATGCAGTCACTAAGAAAACTTATTTTTATCTAAACTTATACTTCAGCAGAAGAATAATAGAAGTATGGATGGGTATTTTAGAAGAGATTGGCACAGAAAGAAATAACGAGTTTGCAAGAATAAAGGAAGTGTTGATAGGCGTTACTACTCTTGTTCTAAATTAAACAAACAACAGAAAAATCAAAGTGCACATTTAATCCCCAATTTTCAGTGGCTGTTCCAAACTTTCTTATGGTCACATGAAATTGGTCTCATACAGTAAATTGTTTCCTTTGACAACTAGCTTTTCCTTCAAGTGATTGTTTTAAAGTTTTGTCTTCCAAGTTCTTCTTTAAATATGCACCCATCATACTAGATTATATTTAATCCAATCTCTTATATAACCACTATCATTTTGGATTGTTCTCAATTCCTGTGGAACTAGGATTTCTTAGAACTCTTTGGTTTCTTGGCCTGTATGGCAAGCCTGAGAAAGACTTGGAAGGTACTTAATGATGGAAGGCAAGGTCTTCGGAGCCTCCACCCACAGCAGATTGGTAGGTAAGGTGTATCTACTACCACGACCAGATTTCCCCCAAATTGTTATATACACAAGCCTATTTTTAACAATCATCTTTTCTTCTTCATTATTGCCAGCTCTGGGATCAAATATTTCAGGTTCTTGCCTGCTCTAAACATGCCTTCAGATCTCCATAATTCAAATTGAAATGTCTGAAATGAGGAACGTATCATTTAAGGATAGAGTAGCTTATTTGTGCTGGGAAACTCCCAATTAATATTTCAGGATTATTTGCTAAAAAACTAATTCAGTCCTCTGTAACTCCATGGAGATGGTTTCGTGAAATTCACATTCATTGTACAGAATGAATTAATGTAGACAAAGTACTTACAGCAATGCTGGCACATTGTAAGTGCTTAAGAAATGTCAGATATTACTATTATTCATCCTTTAGTTTAGCTAAGAGCACGTAATAACTCAAATTTACTATTCCCAGCTCTTGAATTTATCACTGATAACATTTATTTACAGTAGACATAAAATGTTGATGTAAAATGTTGGTGTGTCACTATGTGTTCCTTTGAGGTATCTAAATTGCCGGAAAGTTGTATGGTAGCTAAGGTTATACTGTGGAACAACATTGTATATTTTTTACTTATGCTCTTTGCCCATCAAGATCGCCTAGGACCTCACTTTGTATTATCTTCACCCCAGAGCCCAGGCTGAATGGAATAGCTGCCATCAGGAGTGTTCCCCTTTTCTGTAGCAGAAGGAAACAGAGCTGCGGACATTTAAAATGTCTTTGCCCAGAAATGGCTCCATCAGTTCTACTTAAAACTCATTGGCCAGAATGATTCACCTGGCCCTCCTCAACTACAAGAGGGCCAAGAAGTGTCATCCTACCAAGTGTCTGCAAGTAGGCATAGCAGGATATATCTGGTGAAGTGCCCTAATGATGATCCCACTTCATTAATTAATCATACACTGCATTCTTGACAAGCCTTCTGACAAGTATATGCCACTGGCCATTAGGGACATCAGGCTGCAGCTTCTCTGTCATTTACTTCAAATTTATCCCCACTAATGAAAAAAGAATTCAGAAATACCTGGAAGATCCAGATAGTCTTTAAGATCACCTTTAGTTATATAATTCTTGCTTGAAACTACAATACGCGATGCAAAGTAAATTTGTTGATCTTTGAATTAAGTTAATGGTACAGTGTATATGAAAGGCAAGGAAGTTAGGTTTTAGGGAAATGTACTGGCATTTGGTAATATTTATAAATTATCATTACTAGTAGTATTATATTATTGCTTGCTACTGCTATTGTTAAATTTTTCAGTTTTTATTTTAAAAATTTCAATACGTGTATCTTATCCCATGTTTTATAGAAACTAGTAATGATTCAGGACATATAGATATACATATATATATAAAACTATATTGTAAATTTAGGCAACTAGGGAGAGGGACATGGTAGATTTGGAAAACTATAGATATATTAGTGTTTTGGAGCTTAAAATGTAAGGCAGGATTTGATGTGGCAGGAGACCAGGCCAGGCTGGTAGAAGGTGGGGGGATGGGTGGGGGGCTCATGTCCTGAAATGTCTTCATGCTAGTAAAGGAGTTCAGCTATTATCATACAGGCATTGGGGAGCTTGAAGGAGGTTAAGAATGGGTAGTGATTCAAGAATAAAAGACCCAGGGGTGGCTGGGTGGCTCAGTCGGTTGAGCGTCTGGCTGTTGATCTCAGGTCTTGATCTCAGGGGTCATGAGTTCAAGCCCTGCATTGGGTGTGGAGCCTACTTAGAAAAAAGAAAAGAAAAGACCCAGAGATGACCGTTACAGTTGTTTTGATGTGAGAGAAACTTGACTTAAATATAGTATCTTAGGTTGGATTTCCCAGAGGTGGAGCCTCTGGTGGAGTTTCTTGCTTACACAGTATCTTTGTGAGAGATTTCTGAAATACATCAAATTACTTAAAGTTTTAATTAGTAGAATCACAACATGGATTAAAAGTTAGCATTTGAGAACACTGTACTGAGAATGAACTAGACTGAATGCTGGAAGAAGGTGGGTCTGGCTGGTAAAAGGGTGAAGTGATAATGCAGCACACAGAACTGAGGGTGCAAACAGGGACCTGCTCTGTAGAAAACCATACCAGGTTTTAGGAGCACAGTGCACTGGGGAGAAGGGCGATGCCCTGATGGTGACTCTTTCTGGTAGCGTGTCCTAGAGCTGGAGTCGGCAAACTTCTGTAAAAGCCAGAGAGTAAATGTTTTAGGCTTTGCCGACCATATGTTTCTGTTGCAACTTCTCAACTCTGCCTCCGTAGCATAAGAACAGCTATGTACCAGTGAAACTCCATTTACAAAAATGGCTGGGTTTGGCCCATGAGCAGTAGATTGTGGACCCCTGTTCTAGAGGTGCAGTTAGACGTCGTGAAGGCCGTTGCTACCCCTGCCCTAGCAAGCACTCTGGGCGCCTTGACGCAGGCCCCTCACTCTCATCCTTTTTAGACACAGCACGATGACTGTGTCTTCCTATTTTGATTCCATCTCAGTAATTCAAGCTTTTAGTTCTCGAGTCTTTTGTTTTTTAAAGATTTTATTTATTTATTTGACAGAGAGAGACACAGAGAGAGAGGGAACACAAGCAGGGGTAGTGGGAGAGGGAGAAGCAGGCTTCCCGCCGAGCAGGGAGCCTGATG